>NC_132839.1:79265821-79570999 GCF_048164855.1 Canis lupus baileyi
TCTTGCTCATTCATTTCCATAGGTATGAAGCTACTACTATGTTCATGAAGGGTAGTAGGCATTGGAGATAAAATGGTAGAAAAGATAGATGTTGTCCCTATGGTCACACACACTTTACTTAAATAAAATATATAGAAGTAAACAAGCAACACAACAAATAGCAGCAGTGCTTCAGTGAAAAAAACACTGTAGTAGCACATTTAGGAAAAAATAATTTTCTATGGAGGATTTTGGGAGGCATATTTATTACACAAATAATTACTCATCACATGAAACACATTTAATTATGCACTTATAACAAGCTATACATTCATATTCTGTAATTTACATATTATATAAACTTATTTCCATTATTCTCATAATATGAGTTTATCTCACTGTAAAGTCCTATTGCTCTCATTATAAAGAAGAAAAGAAAAATCCATACATACATATGCATATGCATATTTGTGTTTGTATAATAACTTAGTTTTTACCAATTGTTTAAAAACAATGTTACAGTCAATTCCAGTTTTCTCTCAAAGCTAGCCAAGATTAATTGCTCCTGCTCAAAAATCATAAGTAGATTTAAAATCTTAAGCAAGCCTAGGATGTACCTTCATGAATTTTTGTTTAAGAAAATCAATATTGAATGCCAAAAATAGAATGCTTCTTGGAAAATAATTGAAAGAAGGTAATTCATTTTGTAACAGAGAAAATCAGCACCTGATGGAGATAAAGTGATTGTTATATGCATGAGTTAAAAGACTTAATTGTATTCTGGATCGTATATCAGAAAAATTTTCCTTTTTTTTTTTTTTTTTTGGTTATCATCCTGGTGTGCCCCTTGGATGACAAAAGCATAATTTACACATGCTTCATGGTGACCAAATACATTTATAACTTGTAAATATGATCACTTTTCACAACATTACAAAGGGTTTGTATGTAAGGTCCTCATTAATTTCACCAGGACTCTTAATGTCAACTTAGGTAAAATTCATTAGAAAAAAACATATTTTAGGAAAATTGAGTAGATGAACAAAGACTACCACATATTTAAGGAAAATAAGAACAGATGAAAGCTGTTCCTGAGAAATGGAGTAAGGAGAGTTTGAGTCAGTGACAGATGGAGAAGGAGGGAAAAAAAATATGACATCTGTTAAAGCAGATTTGGAAGAGTCATTTACACACCATGGACAAACCGCAACTTATTCCTGGAAAGTGCTTGCTGCCGAGGTTGTGATAATTTTTGGTTATGAATAGATTTAGTTATTGATCAATGAGATTGCTTATTTTCTTTGGATTTCTAAAAAAAATATTTATACAAGCAAAGTCCATTTGCTTCATGGTATTAAATCAGCCTAAGGACGTTTGGAGGCCAGTACTCTTTCAGACAAGGGTATTCTGGAAGGCAGATGTTTTTAGGATCATCACCTCATCGAATGAGACAAATTGTGTATATTTATGCCTTACTCTTGGGGAATTGATTTATATATATATATTTTTCTGATCTGAAAGGCTCCTAGAAATATACCAAATTAATTAGCATCATTTTAATTTTTATATTCATCTAAATTGAAATTCTGTTTTACCTCAAATAAGGTATCTTATTCTCTTATCTATTGCCTGTATTTCTTCATCCTGTCAAGAGTTCTTGCCATTCTGTGTGTAAAAAAGAGATTCTGCAACTCCCTTGACTCTGTCCCCAAGTGTTAAAAGAATCTTTCCTTATCTGCTGAATAACCCTTAGTTTCTCTGGTCACTGCATTTTCATTTTCTCATTCTTCTCATTAAATTTCTATCCTCTTTTTTTACAAAGGTGGGCATCTTTAAAATATCTTCTCCATGGAATGAAAAGTAGTCACAAACTAGAAACAGAATGTAAAATAATGATCACAAAATATTTTATGATTTTTCAGTTTTTTTCTGGACTTCTATAGAAAAAAATTCAAATGCATTTAGGAAAGAGAAAAAGCAATGGGCTTTGGTATATCTTTCAATCTGAGCGGATTTCAAGACTGAGGGAGAACAGGCAGTAAAGAAGAGAAAATAAACTTTTAGAGAAGGACAATAAATGTAAAAAATAAATTATCAAAAATAAAAAAAAAGAACTTAAGGTTTTGCTTAAAAGGATTCCCATTAAAGGAACTTACATCAGAATGGACATGAATAAAGCTGAAATAAAATTAAAATCAACAATAAGATATTAGAGCTGGAAAACCTTTAGAGAATCTTTAATGAAAATCCCATTATAGAGATGAAAAACAAGCCCAAACTCAAAAAGTTTAACTGATTTGACTAAGGTCATGTCACTGTGAAAATTTAGATACAGGTTCATTTCTAAGACAGTGCTTCTCCCACTGAGATTAATAAAAGTAAGAGAGCAAAAGAAAAGTAGAAGATAAAAAAATATATCTTAGATCTTTGCTTTACCTAGAGGCCCTGATTCATTTGGTCTAGGATGGAATCCTATCTTATACCCTTGACTGACAATAAAGAACCTTAGAAAGGAAGAAAATAAGATGTGAGCTGAAGTGTAGAAAAGAAAATGGGTAGAAAAGGAGAGGTGAACTTGTTTTTGATAGTTTCCCCTAATGTGTATATTTCTCTCTCTGCAACCAATGATGGCTGAGTCTACATCAGAGTTCAGGTATTTCTCCATTCTTTGGGGAGGTTTATTTCAAAATATGTTCAAGAGATTATCACATGAAAATCATCTGGCAGGGATCATATTTCCAAGATTGTCTCAATATAACTTGACCAAAATCTCTATGGATAGGGCACCTTTTACCAGCTCTGCTGTGACCCTTCACTAACCGTATCATTTGTAGAACTGTCTCCTTGAGTGCAAGGAGGGCATGCTGCTTTACTTCGTATGTGAGATACTTAATGCCGACCCTGAACTTACTAGATACTCCATAAATGTGATAGGTAAATGGTTAAATTGAATGAACAATTATGAATAATAAAACTTACTAAATTTCAATGTTTAATAAATTAATTTGTATACATGTCAATTACTGGATATGAATGTTTTTGCTTTTGTTCGTTCTTAAATAAATTGTTGGCTTTTGCATTTTTCTAAGAAATACCAGTTACTGTTCTGGACTCTAGAATCAGAAGGAAGTCATTTTGGGCACATAAAAATGACATAATACTTTTAAGATGTCAAGAATGCATGTTTTGTTTTGTTTTTTTTAATCACTGTAATGTGTTAAATCAGAAATCTCCAACAAAAGTATCTAAGAGATTTTAATAATCAAAATAAAATACTAATGATTATGTGACTGAAGCTTTAATGTATCTAAAGACTGAAATAAACTTGAAACAGTTCAGTTTCTGTATACCTTTTGCTTTTTCCAAGAAGTTTTTTTTTTTTTTGCAGAATAGTCACTAGGCTGCAGAGATAACCCACATAGACGACGTTATTAATATGCAATCTTCCTTCCCAAAACAGTTTACATATGCAATATACAGCATCTGGACCTTGTAATTGAATTTTTGAAGTTCGCTGTGGTTTGGGAGCTGCATATGGGTCAGTAATCATTATCCAGACACCATCGTTCATGGTACACATATAATTAATCAACTCATTAATTATGGAAAAAGAGTCTCAGGGAAGTCTAGCACACCTATTTCTTAAACAAATATTTTACCCTTGAGCGGCAAAAGTAGCATCTCCATTACCCATTGCCTTAGATTACTTCTAGTGATTTATTTAGGGAGCTTTTAGAACAAGGTCCATAACAAGAGTCAATATAAAAATCTTTCAGACACAGGACCCATCATCTGTATCCACAGAATTTAATCACTTTCTGGTTAAATCTCTGCTTTGGATCTTTATCTTCTGAAGTTAATGTCAATAACACTTTATTTTTAATGTAACTATATTCAGCCAACTGTAGGAGAAACAAATCATGCTCTTTTTTATTTGTAGTTTTAGTAGATGGTTGCCAGGGTAAAATTGATAATTAGGGAAAGTAAAATGTTTCTCAGCATTTTTTTCCTATTACACATTAGCAAGCCCAGGTTGTTTAATGAAGATACTTTATGGATGCATAAGGGGGAAAAAAGTCTGTAAATAAATTTTCTCACTTTCTTGGCTCATTAGCTAACCTGACCTAACCATTTTCTTTCGCTATTTGTCAATCCTACTTTTTGCTATTTTTTCCCCTACTCGTAGCAATTCATCTTCATGATGCTCTGGCTTACGTTATGACCTACAAAACTCCTTGTGGAGAGACATACAGCATTAATATGAAAAAGAGGCTAATTGCATAAGATAAATGCCAATCCTAAAATAATAATAAAATATAATCGGATATAGCTCAAGGTAGAGACAGGAAGGATTGTATAATCGAGTTGTTGTGAAATGTATGGGGAGCTTAAAGAAGACGAACAGCTGTTTGCTATCTTCACTGAAGCTAGAAATAACTTCAGCTTAAAATGAGAGACATGAAGAAGAGATTTCGGTCTGTAGATTTCTAATGAGATTTCTAGGCAGAGAAACACACAGTCCATAGAATTTTATTTCTGGTTAGATGCAGAGAAACAGGAGATAATTTAGGGACTATTCAATTTAGAGATAGGAGGAAAGATCAATTGATGTTTTAAGGTTCCTTTTTTTTTTTAATACCGCATTGTACTGACTTCTCTGCGCCTCACTTTTCAATCTCTGAGCCCCTTTGCTTTGAAATCATAAAATTCCACACTGACCAAGGCTTAAACTCCTAGCCATCTGGGCCAAGGCCAGGCAGCATATATGCAATAGCCAACACAAAGCTGACCTCCAGAGGTTTTAGAACTGTCACATCTATCTCACAATTTAATCCAGTTTTAAATGATTTTGGTGGAGGATTGGCCATTGGAGATTTGCTTCTTACTTATTACCCAGACCCTAAAAACCTCTCTGCTACCAATGAGGCATATTCCCAACTATCAAATTGGTTCCTGCATCTCTGCTCTATGGTCCCTTGGGACTTTTTCTCCATCCTGTTACGTAAATGAACATGGGACAGTGTGATAAGTGGTGTGACCTAAAGCCGGGAGGTTATAGGTGGAAGAAAGTATCCAGGCAAAGGAAACATTTCATTTTTTTAAAAAATATTTTATTTATTTATTCATGAAAGAGAGAGAGAGGGGCAGAGACATAGGAAGAGGGAGAAGCGGGCTCCATGCAGGGAGCCAGATGTGGGACTCAATCCTGGGACTCCATGAGCCAAAGGCAGATGCTCAACTGCTGAGCCACCCAGGCATCCCCAAAGGAAACATTTCAAATGAAATCAATGGAAAATCGACGGAATGTCTCAAGGTTGTTTTGCATGGATACAAGGAGGAAAGAAGAGGAAACAGACCACAAAAATTCAGAATGTTAAAGAGTTTTATGCATGGTTTTCAAACACATTTCAGCTATGGATATCTTTTTTTCAAAAGAAAACTATTGGGGAAGTTTTATATGGAAATCAGATCAACACAGAGGTGCAATTCCTCTGGAGAATCCATAGGGAATCTGGAGCTTCTACTAAACCTCAGCAATGCTTTTGAAATAGTTTCATGAAGCCTTTTTCTGTTCACATGCCAAGATTTCAAACCATAGCCCTCGATGCTAGAGGCAAGTTTTGAAATAGCAAAAGTGTATAATCAGATATACATTCTCACCTTTATATATAGCAATATATGGCTGTTTAGACCTTACAAATATAGACCATCAGTACCCCCCTCATGTCCCCTGCCTTAAACCAATGACCATCAAATGCCACAGGGTGCCAGTAAGGTCAGGACGAAAAGAAAGCAAGTGGTCCTAATGTCCTAATTACAATAGCGTGGGAGAGAAGTACCACTCACTCCATGCCCAAGTATTTGGAAAATTGAATTAGCCAGTATAAGATTTTTTTTAATATATTATTTATTTATTCATGAGAGACACAGAGAGAGAGGGAGGCAGAGACACAGGCAGAGGGAGAAGCAGGCTCCATGCAGGGAGCCCGACATGGGACTCGATCCTGGGTCTCCAGGATCAGGGCCTGGGCTAAAGGCGGCGCTAAACCGCTGAGCCACCCGGGCTGCTCCCCCAGTATAAGATATTTTAAGACAGAGGAGTAGTTAACAGCATCCCATTACTTCTACTTAAATCAATGAAAGAAAGACTTATGATTTATTTTAGTTTTCATTATTCCTTTCTTCTTGGAATACCTATCTTTACCACCTCTGAAGATCTATCTCTTGTTTCTGCTTTTATTATTCAATCTTCTTAATTTAAAATTTTCCTCTTCTTTAATATCAAACCTTTCATGAAAGCAAGGACCATAATTGACTGATATTTACATACCTGTGTTTACTAATAGGTAACAACACAGTAAATATCAAAATATGAACACAGCACGTAAGACTCTTTAATACTGAGATGCCAAACATCTAATCCAAATAAAGATGTATCCACAATTCACATTTTCACAGCCAATGCTCCATATTAATAAATACAGATTCGAAATGTGTTTTTAATAATTTTGCTTTTGAATCATTAAAAGTATCATTTTCTCTTTTCATTTTTTAGAGCCCTTTTTTTGTTTTGTTTTATTTTTTCCTCATTTTTACACATTAAAAAGTTCATAGATACTAGTGGCTTAGAATGTCATTAAACTAGTTCAGATAATAAAGACCAATCAGAACTAAAACACTAAATGAATGAAAACTAGAGCCAAATTTAGAAACTGCCTCCTCTTCACCAGTAACCAGATTAAAAAAAAAAAAAAAAAAAGATTGTATTATTCTTCACAGCAATTGCTGTTCTGCTCTAATGTGGTTCATATATTTCTGCCTAACACCATGTAATAGTCACTGACTCTCCGGAGGAGAGTATACTTCCCCATCCCACTGCTGTCAAGTTTGAGCATGTAACCTACTTACTTAGTGTGTTAATCAGCTCGGGCTGCCACAACAAAATACCCAGACTGGGAGGCTGAAACAACAGAAATGTATTTTCTCAGTTCAGAAGGCTAGAAATCCAAGATCAAGGTTGGATTTCCTTTTTTTTTTTTTTTTTTTAAGGTTGGATTTCCGATGAGACTTTTCTTTCTGGCTTGCAGACAGCTGTCTGTATGGCCTTTCCTCAGCATCTTTGTTCTCCCTCTCTTCCTTTAATGACACCCACCAGTCATAGTGGAATGGAGCCCCCACATTTGTGACTATTAACCTCAATCACCTCCCTAAAGCCCCTATTTCTAAACGCAACCATGCTGGGAGTTAGGGATTCAATATTTTGGGGGAAGAGGGGCACAATTTAGTCCTTAACAGTTGGGATAATGAAATCTGAATGAAGGTAATACTTGCAAATTCTGAGTAAAAGATTGAAGAGCCGTTACAATACTACTTCTGGCACTGAATGCAGTGGTTGGCTTTTGCCCACAAATAATGATAGGATTATATTGCTAAGGTGCTCCATGTAGAATTATTCCTTAAGGCCATTATGGAAATGTTAGGATATCCAGGCATTGGTTTATAATCTACTATATAGTTGGTCATAACAAATGTATTGACAGATGTGGCCAGCTGAGTCAAATTTGATGGTATCATGTGGTTAGCTATTCAGCAGCAGCTGATAATTTTTTGGAATCTACTGTTTTCATTTCGTTTTGTTCCCATATGAAACTGCCCAAACTTCCTAATGTGTCTGGTTTGTGTAGAGTTATCTTTCATAAAAGTCATTGATTCTAAAATGGAAAAAAAAAAAAAAAAAAAAAAAGATTGAAGAGCCAATTCATGGTTCTACTACAGCTCCCTTCTCTGCCATTAGGCCAGCATGTACTTAGGAGCTGCTGCCTTTTCACTCTGAACTCTGGATTAAGAAGGAGGTAGAACAAAGAGGTAGACTGTTCATAACTAACATGTAACAAGAAAAAGAAGTAGACATTTTCTCCTACTAAGATTCTGAAACTGTCAGATCTGTTGATGCCACAGCTTAGCTTAGCAAAAACTTTGATAAAGGAATTAGTTATCAGAAATAGAAAACTGTTTTTTAAACAATTTGGCTTTTGCTTTGGGGTCAGGCTTTAGGCTGCAGAAATTTATTATTAGAGGCTGAAGGAAATCCAGAGACAAATGATTTGGTAAAAATGATACCTGAAGGTACTTAAAAGGCAATTGATTAAGCAAATGGGCTCATGGACTATCTTTCTCAACCATTATTACCTGCATTTGAAAATAGTGCTATGAGAGAAAGATAAGAAAGATAAGACAAGAAAGAAAGATAAGGTATACAGGGATTGGTCATTGAGCAAGGAATGTTAAAAAAGAAGAGAGAAAAATCCAGAAATTCTGGGACATACAGGATTAAAAGATGTTACATATTTCTCCTATCCAACTGATAAGAGATAATTTGAGACATGTTTTGAGTGACAAAGGCCAATTAGAATTTAGCCTTTGATTTAAAAAAAATTAAGAGTGTAGCCTTCATAATCTTGTTGAAATCAATTAAGTGAGCAACAGCCAGTAATTCTTTCCATTTGGACAAAAGGGCTCAGAAAAAAAGAAACTAATGATGTACCTCTTATGTGAAAGCTTGGAAATTTAAGTAACCTATAATTTAATTTAGAGATAGAGTTGCATATGGAAAAGGATCATGGATGCAACTATAGGAAATTAAGTTTGCTGTAATAAAATTAATATTTACACAAGTTCATTACAGTTTTAACGAATTATACTACCAAAAGAGCCACCATTCTGGATTAAAAGAGACTAGGACCATTTGATTTTACATTTTGGCCTGCCAATATTCTATAAACAGAGAAGAGGCTGGTAAAGTGTCCTACCCCCATGGAGAATATATTCCCCATGCCCTATATGCCTGCTCCAGATTTCTTCCAGGAAAATAAAGAAAAAGAAATAATCTCCCAGAGGTTGTCATCAAACACTGTGGGAAACACTGGATAGGGGAGATACTGCTAGGAACTTTGAAGGAACAGTAACACCACCAGCAAGATGTCACAATGATCAGATCTACTCTGAGCATTCTAGTCTACTATTTCATGAATGGAAGCCTATGAGTCATATGTGTGTATGAGAGACAGAAAGAGGGACAGAGAGGAAGAAAGAGAGAGAGAGAGAGATGTTGGGAGGGAGAGAGAGAGCAATTATTCAAAAAATAGACTTTTTTATTCTTTCATAACTTCACAATATGGTTTATAGCATGTTCTACTTTTCTGACACTTCTATTTTACATGTGTTGTGGTAGATTTCTTTAAAGTCATTCAACCTTTTACCTCTTCCTCTTCTCTTACCCTCTTCCAACTCAGCCTATTTCCCTCAAACTCATGCTTACACACACATGTCTTTTAGTAACAGAGAAGAAAGCACTGGGTTTCCAGTTTCTACAGTACAGCTAGCAGCTAATAGGGCAAGTAGACAATGACCTCCATGTAGAAATACAAAGAAGATACCGTGTAGAACTCTCTGTCCAAACACAAAGAAACTCTTGTTAATCTTCCCATAGTACATCTTTTTCTTTTTTTAATATTTAATACCTGTTTGTTTTCCAGTTGTATCAAAATAATATTCGGATGGCATGGGAATACTTTTTTCCCACTTGTATTATACATTTAAATTTTTGTTAAGGGCTTCTTGGTGGTTAATCAGTGAAGCATCTGCCTTTGGCTCAGGTCATGATCCCAGAGTCCTGGGATTGGTCCCCTCATTGGGATCCCTGCTCAGTGGGGAGCCTACAACTCTCACTCTTCCTGGCTCATGCTCTCTCTCACTCACTCTCAAATAAATAAACAAAATCTTAAAAAATAAATTTTTGTAAATATATTATTTAAATATTCAAATTGAAATAAAAAAATATCCCAGTGTTTCTCAAGAGAGCAGGACATCTGGCTTGCGGGTAGGCCTTTTTGTTTCCAATGAGGTGAAAGAGTGATTTAAAAATGGATGATATCGACAAGAGCAAGAGGATTTTTGTCCAGAAGTGGAAAAAGTGCCATAACATGGAAAAAGGAGGCAAGCACAAGACTGAGCCAAATCTCCATCGTTTATTTAGTCAGGTTCTGGATTTTCTTAACCTGGATGCCAACAAGAACAAAAGCATTACCTGGGTAGAGGAGACACTGATGGAGTATTTGGAGAATCCCAGAAAGTACATCCCTGGAAAAAAAAAATGGTCTTTGCTGACATTGAGGAGACAGGGGAAAACACAGACTTAGTAGCTTACCTTGAAAAAGCTATTAAAGGAAGTAATAGTTGACCACTGCTTTATGTATTACAAAACAAAAATGTCTCATGACTTTTTTCATGTGTACCATATTTTTAAAAAAATTATCTCTTTATTTCTTTGAGAGAGAGTGTGTGTGCAAGAGAGAAAGTATGGGCAGGGGGAGAGGCAGAGGGAGAGGGAGAAGCAGACTTCTCACTGAGCAGGGAGCCTAACATCAGGCTGGATCCCAGGACCCCAGGATCATGACCTGAGCCGAAGCTTCCGCAAACACTTCACTGACTGAGCCACCCAGGTGCCCCTCATGTGTACCATATTTAAATTGACCACATACATCAGAATTCAGATCATGAATCCCTGATAGACTATTTCTTTTGGACAGTCCTTATTTAAATAAGTTTGGCCTGTGGTTAAAAGAATATGACTGGCTTTTTGAACTTTGATAGTCATTCTGGTTCAGCAAGTACTGTCACTCTTTTCCCCTTCTAAAAATATGATTGTAAGTGATTAATAATGTTCAACTTTTCACAGAATTGATAAAAGCTATGTCTAAACCTGTAAGAAATCGGTCTTATATTTAGATGTATATAACTGGTTATATTAACTATGTCAATATAATTAAAATTCCCTGCCTCTAAAATGTTGCCTTTTCCTTAATATAAGGCATTGTAATGTGGTTTATGTATAATATTAAATAAAAAAAAATATTTAGCACTTCTCATATTTTATAGATGATCTGTAAGTTCAGATTCTTTTAAAATTCAGTGTAACAAGATATACCAGCATTAGAAGGCTTAAAGTAGAGGAAATACCTCATTAGTACAAATTTGTAAATTATGCAGTAAGACTTAAGAAAATTAAAAACAAAATCACAAAAATAATGCTCTTCTATAGAGTGTTTGTTGTTTATTGGTTCCTTTAATTTGACATAGTGGTATTTCATTTACTGTACTATTGAAGTGGTTTCTTAGTACAATGATGAAATATATTTAATATTACAGAACATTTATCTGTTAGATATCACACTGCTGAAGTTACACTTATGGGTAATATTAAGGAGTCTATTTCTCTACAATGTGAAAACTAATGGGAGTTCAAAGAGTAAAAGCCATATTACATCCCAGTTCTCTGTTACACTAAGCTCGTCTGAGAATTATTTTTCAACTACGTATTGAGTAAGTTGTTTATTGTTAGGGGCCTCTGTTGAAGAGGTGAGGAGTGGTTGTAATTGAAGGTGTTTATCTTGGAAGGTTCTGGGAGATTGGGAAAGAAGAGGTCCCAGCACTGAGCCAGTGGGAATGGAATTCAGTGATTGGAAGGTAGCACGATGGGAAATAAGATACAATGAAGGAGACAAAGCCAACAGAAGCAGAGACATAGAACAAGCTTTGAACAATTGATAGGAAAAAAAAATCTAGCCTATTGTACTGATGTGCCTAAGCAATATAGTTGCAAAATTGCAAAAGGTAGGCAGCTCATTTAGAGATCACACAGGGATTTTAAGTGATAAGTAGCAGAGTCAAATTCAATAAAGAAAAAAAAAAAAACACCCTGCATTTTACCTTACAATTAGTTTCAAGTTTGAATCAGATACTCATCTGATTCAAAATATATTTTGCTTGATATAAAGCAAAATAATCACATACTTTAATTCAAGTTAAGAAATATTTACTGATAACTTTTTATATGCATGTGGAAAATAATAGTAACTGAAAGAATAAGACAGACTCTGACTTTCAGAAACTTGCAAACCAATTTCCAGGGATATAATAAATGTTGAGAAAGGTAAAAACATATTTTAAGCAAATACCACAATAGAGATACACAGTGAGCAGTATAGTGATTTATTGGATCTATCGGAGGAAGCCAATATACTTAGTTGGAACCCAAAAGCTTTTCTTAAAAGATATGGCATTTGATACGGTCAATAAAAGAGGAAAAAATATTAAAAATAGGAAATAGTGTATACATATTCCATGCAGGGAAAAATGTTTAGACCATATCTCAGAAATAGAAAAGCACAGGATTTATTTGTTCTGATTTGTCAAAATAATAATTATATATATGCATTCATATGCATATATAATTATCATTATATGTATTATATAAATATATATACTACATATGCATCATATGTACACACACACAAACTGAAAAAAGACTGACAAAATAGATTGAGATTCCTGATGTTTTTTTCCCCTCATTACCTTTTCCTAAACTAATAATAATAAACTCTACTCTCTTGAACACATAAAACAGATTTGGTCAATAAAAATTCACTCCACTTATTACAGTGATTGTACATTTATTCTTTTTTCCATTCAACCTACCAAAAGACATCGAGTGCTTGCCATAAAATAGGAAATACATAGTGTTGGCATGAATAAATAAAATCTCTAGCTTCACCAAACTTATACTCTAATGAGGGAAATAGAATAACTTGTGATGGAGAGAATAGAGGTACTGGAAAAATTATACAAAAGTCTTTCTGAGGAAATAACATTTAAATGGCAAACTGAAAAATACAAGGAGTCACTTATGGCAAGAGCCAAGGAAAGAACTGCCCAGTTGTGAGTGTGAGGACATTCTGTGGCAAATCACAGGCAACAATAACCTTGGTAAACTGATTACAAAAATGGTTGCAGTGCTCCCCTCTCTCTGTCTCTATGTGTTGTTATATTATATTCCAACTCTTTCTATCATGTGGTAGAACCTATTTCCCCTTCATGTGAATAGGAACTAGCTTTACAACATCCATTGGCCAAGAGAATATGGCACAAGTGACTTTGTGTCAGTTCCTGTGTCAGGCTTTGACACCTTACTCATGTTCTTGGGAATCTTGGTACTTGCATGAGAACAAGCCCAAAGTAGCTTGTTGGAGGATAAAAATTCTGAGGAACTTAGTTGATTCAGTTTGTTGGCCACAGATATGGGCCAAGATCAGCTAAGCTGAGCTGCAACCGACCTGTTAGATGACCATGAATATGATGGAGTAGGCATGTTAGCTAGATAATGAACTGAAGACAAGATGGTGGTAACAGTGGTTTGTGATTTCCCGGGATTATCAGAGCAAGAACAGCAGATGCAGAAAGCATGAACTCCCTTTCCAGCTTGTCGTTCTGCAGTAACCTATAGCTTCATTATAACATGTTTACCTTGTGGTTTCAGTGCACACACACACACACACACACACACACCTCATAGGTGAAAATGGGCATGATGGTTCCAGCAAGAATCTTGTAGGGCCCTAAGCTCACCCTCCTGACCAGTAGAAAGAGTCTCTAAGATGACTAGAAACAACCTTGGTGGGAGATTGCCCTACCTATGACCTGTGCAAAAAATGAAAGAGAAGGCACTTCAAAGCCTGGTGCACTTGACCCCTCGAGGTCATCCTCAGCTCCCATCTAGAGAGTGTATTGACCTTAACAAATGGCTTTGTGCTCACCACTTTCATTCTGGCTGTCTTTATTGAACATTAATCCTCATGTAAATCTTCATAAGGAATCCAAGAAGCCAGGCCTCCATTCACACAATGCAGGATCTCCCACTGGTAACAGATGCTTGCGTGAGCCCAGGCAGTATCAGTCAAGCCTGGTCCAGATCAAGAGAACCAGAGAACCAACCTGTGCAATCTTGAGCGACAATAAATTGCTGTTTAAGCTACTAAAAAAAAATTTAGAGATTTATTTATGTATTTATTCATGAGAGATACACAGAGAGAGGCAGAAATACAGGTAGAGGGAGAAGCAGGCTCCTCACAAGGAGCCCAATGTAGGACTTGATCGCGGGACTGACTGGGACCATGCCTGAACCAAAGGCAGATGCTCAACCCCTGAGCCACCCAGGCATCCCAAAGCCATTAAATTTTAAGGTGATTTATTATTCAGCAACTGATATTTTCCATGGTCTCTTCTGCAAGAAAATATATTTAATTTTACATTTCAAAATTTTTCAAGTTGGTTCAGATGCTTAGCATTAATGACTTAAACATTTTCTGCTGTATATTGTTTTGTTGTTGTTGTTGTTTGTTTTTATCCTTAGACTGATACTCTGATAAGATAATTGCTACTTTTCAAAACATCATGTCTTTATACAACAGTTTCCAAGATAGGAAGAAATAACATTTCTTCTCCTCATTTCTATTTTGTTCAGAAAGAAAAAAATATATATATCCTACTCAGAAGTCCCTCAGTATATTTCTTAAAACTTTGTTGGCCAAGACTGGGTTACTCAGTTCTAATACATTACATATATAAAAGAAATTGGAAAGAAATTGACAGGCTTGCCTTATTATGATTTGTTCCATGGACAGGTTACCACCTCAAACAACAGTAAACATCCAAAAATTAAAGAAGGTGAAGAAAGCTAACAGCTAAACTACAAAGAACAAAGGGGGAAAAAGTAACTTTAAAAAAAGTTTCTGTTAATTATCTCATAGGCAGCATATCTGAAAAAGTACAGAGAATAGAGAAAATCAGTTACAATGGTCTTGGAGAAGGGGGACAGGGTCCATTCATACTAGGGGCCATGGTAGAGATTTTGGAATTTTTAAGTGGGAGGGAATGTTACAGCAGCATTTAAAGTGAGTGAGGAATGGATCTTAGGTGAATAATATACGAGAGTAGGAACAAAGAAGAATTGGGAGGATATTTTCCTAAGTCCAAGTGAAAGAATAGGACTAGTGTGACTCAGACTAGAGTAAAAGTATAAACAGAAAACATAAATGGAGTCAGGATGAGTTTGAGCAGAAGTGGATGGATTCTTGCTTATTTTAAGGGCAGACTTACTGATAAAGTACATTCTGTGAAGGAACTAGAGCACTGAAGATTGGTTCCAATGTTTCTGCGTCACTGCAGTTCATGGCCTGGTCATTTCCGAAAACATATAACAACTGGTGCGAGGTTTGGAAGACAGAATGAATGTTTCAAATATTTTAAGTTTAAAACATCTATTAGACATTTAAGTGGAAATAGTCAGAAAGTGATTAAACACATTTATATCTGCTGAGGATTTATGAATGGAAATAGACATATGATCGAGCAATTCCATTATATATATATATATATATATATATAATGGAATAATAATATCCATTGTTATTCTGGGATAATAATATCCCAGAAATTATATATATATATATATATATACACCTCAGAAATTGAAAGCTGACCTTTGAGCATACATTTGTACATCAATATTTATAGCAGCATTATTTGTAGTATCCCAAAGGTGAAAACAACCTACATGTACTTCAGTGGATAAATGGATAAACAAAATGTGGTATAGACATAAAATGGAATATTATTCAGCCTTAAAAATTAATTAAATTCTGATACATGCTACAACATAGGTGAACTTTGAAGTCATTATGCTAAGTAAAATAAACCAAAAACAAAAAGACAAATACTGTATGATTCCACTGACACGAAGAACCTATAATAGTTAAATTTATAGAGACATAAAGTAGAATAGTGATTATCAGGTTCCTTGAGGAAGGAGGAAGGAGGAATTATTATTTAATGGATATAAATTTTCAGTTTCAGAAAATGAAAAAGTTTTAGAGATACTTGGTGGTGATAGTTGTTCAACAATCTGAATGTAGTGAATGCCACTGAACTGTACACTTAAAATAAGTAAAATGGTAAATTTTATGTGTGCTTATTTCATTTTTTAAAGATCTATTTATTTATTTGCAAGAAAGAGACAGAGAGCACAAGTGGGAGGGACAGAGGGAGAAGGAGAAAGAATCCTATCAAGCTCTGTGCTGAATGTGGAGCCTGCCTTGGGGCTAAATCTCACAACCCAGAGATCATGACCTGAATGGAACCCAAGAATTTCACCACTCAGGTGTCCTGTGTGCGTATTTTAGCACGAAAGCAAGTAACTGCATAAACTGACATGAGACATCTTGTATTTGATATTGTTTTCACCTTACTCTTTCTAAGTTGAAATAAGCAGTACTACCACTAAATGCCTATTGCAAAATAGACTCAACTTTTTTTTCTTTCTGAGAGGAGTCCCATTTTAAAATGTAATATTATTAGTTTTATTAGAACTAACACATGTGGATATATCATGAGTCAAACAATACAAAAATAAGGTAAAACTGTCAAAGTTCTTGAAATCTAAGAGTTCTCCAGAAAAAAAATAAATAAATAAAATTTGGGCTTATTCCTCTTGCTATATTCCTTTAGTGTTGATTCATCGAGTTACTGAATCTTATTGATTTTATTTCCACAATATTCATTTTGTTCTGTATTCCTTTTCTTTTTTTTCATGTTTTAAAACTTTTTATTTGCATATGTAAAAACTGTGCATTGCAATAATTAAAATTCTTTGAATAAAAAAATGGCACTGATTAAACTGACTTTTTTTTAGATCAAAACATTTATTTTTTTGTTACAAAAACAAAAAAAAATCCAAACAGGTAATGAAATAAACATTTTTTTTAGTGTCTCATCCTGGCTTCTCTGTTCTAGAATTTAATAAACAATTCATGTTTAGGTTGCTTCAACTCTTCTTCTGGATGCTATGGGATCTCCATCTTACAACCATGTTTCTCTAGTTCAGCTCATAACTGATTGGAGAAGTCATCCTCTACGTTGTCATCATCCCAATTATCCTTCCAGACAAGCCTGAAGGATGCCATGGACCAGTTTTGTTTTTACACTAGATTTCACCATGGTTCCACCCAGCTTCTTCCTCCACCAGTGACTGCGCAAACTGGAGTTCGCTTGCGCATTGGCCTCTACATTTCTTCTCTAATTTCATTTGAATCACAGCTCTCCACGAAAGCACTGAAGTTATCTCATGGAATTATTGAGAATCATTAGTTTAAAGTCCTAAAGTGTCTGGGATCACAAATGTGTAATGCATCACCATATCTGTAATGCCTAACATAATTCCAATCACATCACAGTTGTGTAATAAATACGTGTTTAAATAAATGAACTACTCTGTGGTTCTACTTCCTTGTTCTTTCTTGTTCTATCTTCCTTCATCCTTTCAAATTGAGTTTTGTATGTGATGGATAAGGGAAAAAAGGAAGGAAATGAAAAAACATATTATGGAAATGTCTTAAGAACCCAGGTGAGAATTAGCAATAAATGGGGCCTTGCTGAAAAATACATGAAGCACTTGGGTGGAATCACACACTCTAAAAACAGAGCAAAATCTCAGACTACATTAAGAGAAACAGATTTTCCTAAATATGAAAAGTAATAGTTTCCCTTCACTCTACTCTGTGCTAATAAAATTACCCAGAGTCTTTTATTCAATTCTGGACAACACGTTTGGAGAGAAGCATTGACAAAATTCCTGAATTGAATGGAGTTGGATGTATTTGCTCAGTTCCAATTGAATTTGACAAGCGGGAAAGTGATGTTTGCAGAGCAGATAAAGAATATTTGAAGTCCAGAAGAGCTGATTACACAGATGACCCCAAGAACCAAGGTGAATGAGGCTGTACATATGAGATGCACCTTTCTTTCGCACTTTCAAAACTGGAATATTGCTTTGATTGTTCTGACAAACACAATCATCCCCAACGGTCTTTAAAAATTCCTATTACGATTCATAAGGTCTTGGAGTCTGGTGAGTGATTATTGGTATCTTGTGATCATTTTCCTGGCAATTCTATAACCCTTACTCACCTCCTCCAGCCATGTGTCCCCATTCAAAGTCTCATGCTTCTTTCTTGAAAAATCAGTTAATAACTTGCCTTCCTACAACCAGCTATTTGTAAACTTCTTTATCTAATATCGTTTATAATTCATTCACACAGAAAAGATAAAGTACCTGGACATTTTCTAAAGTAAAACTAAGAATTTTAGTAATCTTATCAAGGTAAGCTTTAATCTTTTTTTTTTTTTTTTTTTTTTTAAGATTTTGTTTATTTCACAGAAAGAGAGAGCACAAGCAGAGTGAGTGGCAGGCAGAGGGACACGGAGAGGAGAAGTCTCCCAATGCAGGACTCAGCCCCAGTACCCTAGTGATATGGGAGAGCTTGGTTCGGTCTTATGGAATCAAAGAATGAATCTCAGGGACAATAGCAAGTGAGCAAATGATAGAAGTTTATTAAGCAGATATACAGAGAAAGCTTTCAAAAGTGAGAGGGGTCCTAACATGGTTGCCACTGAGGGCTTTTATGGTCAGTCTTTTATAGGAAACTGACCAGGGAACTTGGTAAATTTCTTGTTAATATCAGAGTAGATTGGTAAATATCATGTCTATATTTAGAACAAACATGGTGGACTTGTAACTATCATAATAACAAATAAGACATTCTTGTAAATTTCATGAGCCCAAACAAGGTGTTCCCTCCTCTTTGGTTAATATCTCCTCCCTAACACTTCTCCACATCTGGGATTTCTGTGAGGCTAGTCAGGCCTTGAGATTCTTGTGCCATCTTGGTTTGACCAAAGATTATTGATAACACCTTAATGACATATTTCTTTGTAGTCTGGTGAGTTTCTGTGATTACTTAGTAGCCATTAAAGGGGGATACTCCCTAACATTTTGGAGCTAAGGAGGCAGGTATTTTTGTTGGTGGTGTTATTTTTACTGTCTTAGCTCTGTTTTCTTGAGATGGATAGAAGCCTGACTCTGGGGCCTTTCCCTGCCTAGCCTTGTCTACCCCTAGTTCATTCCTACATCACTAGGATCATGACCTGAGCCAAAGGCAGATGCTCAACCAACTGAGCCATCCAGATGTCTGGCTAATGATAGTCTTAACAAACTTTCTGATAAATAATATCTGCTATATTATATGTTTGACTCTTGAGATACAAATTTTATTTTATTTTTTTATTTTTTTTGAGATACAAATTTTAAGAGACACATGAACAAATTAGAATGTGTCTGGAGGGGAAGAAAGTGATGCTGAAGTGTCTGGAAGATGAAGTATAAAAGAGATGACTGATAGGTTGGGAATATTTACCTTGAAAAAAGTCATATCTAAATAGCATTAATAGCAGTATTCAAATATTTGAATGGCTATCACATAGAAGAGTCAGTAAATCCACTATTACTTCCAAGTAACATACTAAGAATAATGATTGAAAGTTATAAAAGAAGATGAATTTGGCTCAGAATGGGGACTGCATTTTTAATAATTATGATTCTGCTGAAGTAGAACATTTAACCTTACGAAGGAGTTCACCAGAAGTTCAAAATTTTAACTTTTGACCAGATTACTATATACGCAAAATTATGAGGAACAGATTTTAAAGGGATTATAAAAAGGGTTTCGGGGCATGCTTTATTATGTATTTTATTCTTACAATCACTCCCTGAAGTAAATATTATTTCTATTTTATGTAGAGAAAGAGGGAAATAGAGTTTAAGTAACTAGATAAGCCTATACTGGTCACAAGCAGTAGAATTTGGTTTCCAGTAGGATTTGATTCTCTTTGACCATAAAGCCCTACCTTTAAATGCCATATTTACAGCACTGGAAAACAGAAAAAAAACAGAAAGAATTTATCAAAAGCTGTTTCCTCTGAGTGGTAAAATTTGAAACAAAACAAAATAAAACTTTCTTCATCTGTATTTTTTAAAGCTTTCCATAACAAAAATTTATTATCTTAAAATTATGACTATTGTGTCTTTTAAAGCAAAAATGGGAAAATATTTTCAATTAATTTATAATTGCACGCATTTTTTATTTCAGGAATCTCTCCTCCAAATATGTAACTTTTACCTTTTATTTTGAAATCATTTAAACCAAGACAAAAATAGTAAGACTCAATCAAAAAGCTTTATACCAAGAACTCCCATTATTATATTTATCTTTTCTCTCTTCTGTATGTATGTATGTTTGTGTATTCATAATGTTACTTCTCAAATTCTACTCCAACACCACAGGATTCATTATAGCCTTCCATGTTTCTATATTTATAACTTCCTAATGCAATACTAAAAAAATATGGTTCCCATTTTTAACAACTATTTATTTGCTCAATAATTCTGTATGTGACTGATATCCCCATCACAAATGCTGCCTCCTCAGTTCTATCCCATGGCCAGCACTGTACCAGCTTCCACCTCAGTCAGGGCCCTGTCCCATCTATCCTACTACAGAGAAGAGCAGTGCCCACCAAAATCTCAAACTAGCCAGAGGCAAGGAAGTAGGAAAGACGAAAGGGAGACTATTCCCAGGATCCCCAATTTTTTTAACATTTCATATATTCTGTTCTTTTAAAAATCCTCTTTCAAAGTGTGTATTATTCACATGCTGGATCTTTGGTCTTCAGGCTTTGAAAATAAAATGATCACTTCTCTTACAATTCTTACCTCTTCTGTACTTTTCTTTTGCATTCTTATAGGATTTTTTTTCTTCTAGGATTTTTTAAATGTATACTTGACACCCATAATTTGATTCTCTGAAGTTTCAATTATGTTCTCTATTGGCTTCAATATTGAATTTTAATGTTGCTATTGCATTGTAGTTACCTTGCAGGACTTCCTTACATTAGCCTTGGTTTCAAAAGAATGAAGCTTTTGTCCTTGTACCTTATTCTATTCTCCAATTTTGATTTTATCTCACTTGAACTCATGGGTCCTTATCACTATTCAGAAGTCCAAGTAGCTATTCTCCTTTTTTATTTGCAATTATAATCAGAAGCATGATCTCTTTTTGGTATTTTTTTTCTTTTTTATGTTTAGTAAATTTTATATATCCCATGCCCTATTTATTTGCTTCCTTACCATTTATTGAAGACTTTTATCTAAATGTGATTTCTTTTCTTAAGAGACAAGATGAGGATTACTTATCTCTGTTCATGATGCACTTGGCAATTCTAACATTTTCTCTTTCACATATACTGCCAGAGAGTAGAGCAATTTGTAGAGCTTCAGTCCCAATTTCCAGTGACTGGCAGGCATTCTTCTCATGAAGATCTGCTATTTTGATAGTAGAAAAAGAAACTTCATCTTCTTCGGTTGCCTAGAAATGACATTTAGCTCAAGTGTAGTAAGTGAAAAGTCACATTTTCTTGCATGCACTGTTTTTTGCTTTTTCTTTGCTTCTGCTCCTGACTAGTTGTCTAGAGACAGCACTGGGGAGATGGTGATGGATCGCATAGGCTTTCAAGAGCCCACTGAGCACACTTCTTCCTAACTTCATGTTCATGGATGACATATTGGCTACTTGAAAGGGATAACTGTAGGGATGTTTACAATATGAAAATATGTAAACACTAGAAAGGAGGGTTTATTTTTCTGGAAAGCCAGTTGTAAAACATTCTCCAAGATGCCACTGGACCAATGCCTATTTTTACCTCCTATTAAGCCAAACAAAAGTTTGTGTATAAGAGAGTTTATCTTCTGAAATAATGCAAGGTGAAGTTCTCATTTCATCATCAAATGACAGAACTGAAAATTTCTCACCAATTCAATCGCTGTGAATCTTAGTTTATGTGTCATTATAATCATGAAGACATTTTTTTTTTTCCCAAGAAAAAGCTGAGAGGGTAGAGAGTGGTAGTGAATTTAAAGAATATTTTTTTTCTGGGATTTCTAGCCTAGCATCATGTTTAACCTGAAAGTTCCATAAAAACAAATATTTAAATGTTTTTCTTTCTGTAATTTATTTCCAAAGAGGAAATGATTTGTTATAATTGTTCTTGATCTAAATATAAATGTAGGAGTGTTACTATGTAAATTAAGCTTCATTTGTAGGTGAAAAGAAGCTGGTTGTTGTGAACATTATATATGCTATTTATTCTCTTTTACTTTTTTACTTTTTAATATTGGAAGCTTTTAGATATTGAAGACAACTTAAAAGCCTATTTATTTTTTAGCTTTCAAGACATGATTAACACCCATAATCCTATTCCTTCTAAATAATACAAGAATCCATTCATTATCAAATATTTATTGAATGTCTAATGTTATCCAGACTCTTATCTTAGTAATAGGGTAGGGATATAACAAACTGGCCTTCATATGGTTATTCTGTTCAGGAGTTTTCAGTTTAGATCATTATTTACCTTGTTTCATTTTGTACAAATGGCTTTACTTTACTTTTTTATCTATCTTTCTTCAAAACCTGATTCTGCTGATAGCATTTTGTTATTGACAATACTTTTCAGCGTTTACATCCTATCTTGCTTTAGGCAAAGGCAATAAAGAAAGCATCGTCTGAATCAACTTAAAAATATGAAGGAGAACCTTTCCCCAAGTATTTTTGTCATGCAATTTGCCTCTCCATAAACATACTTCTTTTAAAAATAAATGTAACAGGTAGCATGTACACATAGATCTGTTATTTACTTTTATTTACATCAAAAAGGACAAAAATATGTGCAAAGTTTAAGTATCAGTTTCTTTTCCAATTTGTTGTTTTGCAAGGATCTTTGGTTATTGTCATTGAGCTCTGAGTCATTTTTTGAAGTCAATATTGTTACTGGCTACCATGCAGGATTCTTCATATGAGTATTCTGTATTTCTGGAGTAGAGTGTGTGTGTGTTTAATGACTGAAACATAAAAACAGAAACAGAAATTTTTATTTTCCTATAGCTAATACTGTTTTTTAAAGATTAGCTGTTTGTAAAATAAAACCATTCTCTGAAGCCACTGTGATTTCAGCACACTCTAAAACCTTTTCCTTCTAAACATTAGAAAATCCAATGCATGTGATCCTCCAAAAATAAACCCAAAATATAAAAGAAAAATCCCTAGGTGTCATGAAAGAAGAGAAAACCCAACAGCAGATCTGTGAGTTTGTGGGCTGACAACACAGGGCCACTAGACAGCATGGGAGAGGGTAGAGAATGGGATGAGATGGAAATCTAAATTCTAAGGGAACAGATTAGGCTTTATGACTGTGATGTAGAGTAGAAATCAAGATCTTGGCGTAGAAGTAGGACTTTTGATATATCGGACCTTCAAAAAAAAGGAGAATTAGCAAAACTTTGTTTCAGGGAGGTGGCACCAAGTTCATCTTTTCCAAATTCTAGGTATACAAATAAAAATATATTGTAAGAAACAAAGAAATAAACTTTTTTTTTCTTTTTTGTTAAGTATGAGATTTAAGGCTAACTTCTAAAGTTAAGTTAGTTAAGGAAAGTACCAGAGAGAAATTTAACATAAAATTCAACCAGACAGTGGTGTCTCTAAGGCATTTGGCTGAAAAAAACAAAACAACACAACAACTACAAAAATCTGTGAAAGAACATATTCACAACTGAGTCACATTTTGTTCCCCCATGGAAAAGAAATACCTGTCAAAATGAGTTCACATTAAAAACTTACAAACCAGCATGAGCTTGAATCAGTAAGGCAATAAATAAGAAAATTACCACTGCGATTTTGAAAATCCTAAGATAATGGTACAATATTAAAATGGGGAACCCTGGGTGGCGCAGCGGTTTAGCGCCTGCCTTTGGCCCAGGGCGTGATCCTGGAGACCCAGGATGGAATCCCACGTCCGGGTCCTGGTGCATGGAGCCTGCTTCTCCCTCTGCCTATGTCTCTGCCTCTCTCTCTCTCTCTGTGTGACTATCATAAATAAATAAAAAATTAAAAAAATATTAAAATGATTATAAAATATATTTTGCATCTCACCACTTCTTATAACCATCTACAGTCCATGAGAGGCAATTACCACCTCCTACCTCAATTTTACAAAGTCTAAATCTGGTTGTCACTTAACAGAAGTGCCCAATGAAGTTTTCTCACCACAGCAGGTAAAGAGAACTTGCAAAAACGTAAGTCAGTTAGCCCCTTTGCTCAGACCTCCCACTCATTAGTCTTCTAGTTCACAAAGCCCAATTTTTTGCAAGAGCTCAAAATGTCCAACAGAATATGCTCCACACAGCTTGTGTCCCTGATCTCATCTCCTGTTTGTTATCCCTTTGACCCCATCCCTCAGGCCATCCTGGATTCCTCTCTGTCCTTTGCATACATGAAGCATCGTCTTGCTTCAGAATCTTTGAATTCACTTTCTACTGGAACATTCTCACATAATCTCTCCTAATTCCTCCAAATATCTATTCAAATGTCCTCTTCTCAGTGAGTCATCTGTTGCTATCCAATCAAAGCAGCACTGCCCAAAATTCTGTATCTTATACTTAATTATTTTTCCCATCGTCTGCCTCCTAAAAATCTAAATTTAATGAAGACAGAGATTGATTGATTGATTTTTGTTTTAAATATTTTTCTTCATGGCTATTTGGTAGAACCAAGAACAAAGCTTAAAATAGCTGTGCTCAATATTCTTAATAAATACACATTGAGACTGTAATTATGCAAAATGTATAAATGTACAAAGTAAAAATGTCCACCAACAGCAAACAATTAAAAACTGTCATAAAATAGAATAGCAAAAAACAAACAAAAAACAAAACAGAATAGCAAAATAAAACTATTCTAGCAAACTTAAGGACAATCGATTAGGAAAGGGAAAGCATCATTATAGGGAAAATTTCACAATTTTATTAAAGGAGATAAAATATCTAAATAAATGTAAATAGATCTTAAAAATTCATAGATAATTTCCATAAGTCCAAAGCATCCATACAAGAAAAATTTTCCCCCAAATAATCTCTGAATTCAGTATAATTCTAATCAATATGCAGGCAGGATTTTTACAGAGTTATCTAAATCAATCTTAAAATCAATATGGATGATAACAATACCAAGAATCCTAAGAAATATTTCAGTTAGACAAAAAACGATGGGGAGGGGGGTGGTAAGTAGGCCTGCTCTATGAAATACCATGTTGTAAATAAATAGTGTTCGAGAATGTGGTATTTGGGCAGAGATAAAAAAAATAAAGTCATAGAAGACAAGAATGAACATAAAAGCATATTAACATATTTTTTGGAAATAAGTATATGTGGTAGGCAGAAAAGCAGGTCCCCAGATATGCTATGTCCTAATCTCTGTAATCTGTGAATATGTTTCTCTATGGGCAGAGGGGACGTTGCAGATGGGCTGAAGGATATTGAGATAGGGAGATTGTTCTGGATTATCTGGGTGAGTCCAATGTAATCATAAAGATCCTTATAAGTAAAAGAGGGATGCAGAAGAGTCAGAGTAGATGTGGTGGTAGAAGCAGGATGAGAATGACAAAATCGCTGTTTGGAAGGAGCAAGGCAGGCAGGCTGCCTTTGGAACCTGGAATAGGCAAGAAAAAATCTACCCCAGTGACTCAAGAAGGAATGTAGCTCCGTGACATATTGATTTTAGCCCTAGCCCTCTGAGACCCAGTTAGGATTCCTGAACTTCAGAATTGTAAGATAATAAATTGGTGTTGTATTAATCACTAACTTTATGGTAGTTTATCATAGGAATAATAGGAAACTAATACAGTATACAATAAAAAAAAGCCAATAAGTTCAGTAGAAAAGAGTCAAAGCATTCAATAAATTACAGACTTTTTGTGAAAAGCAAGACTTAAAAGTTTTTTTTTTTTTTTACTTATTTATTGTAGAAAGAGTTTAAACGGAACAGTTAAGGGGAGGAGCAGAGTGAGAGAGAATCCTGAAGCAGACTCCCCACTGAGCATGGAGCCCCACTCTGGGATCAATCCCAGGACCCTGAGATCAAGACCTGAACCAAAATCAAGAATCGGATGTTTAACAGACTGAGCCACCTAGGCGCCCCACTAAAGTATCTTCATGACATCTGGGTATTTATAAGCAAGGCACAAAAAGTATAATCCAAAACATTAGCTATTCAGAATCACAGTTATATAATAAAAGATAACTTCTGTGTGTCCAATCCACCATTTAGAAACATAAAAGTGATAAATAGACTGGGATAAAATGTATAAGTAAAATTAACAAAATATTATTTTTTAGACTAAAAACGCTGTAAAATGGAGCCAAAAGAACAAATCATATGAACATGAAATTCTCATTTAAAATAAAAATGGACAATGAACATGAAAAGTTGTTCCAACTCAAAATTAATTGGGGACATCAATTTTAAAGTTATGATAAAATAACTTTATCATAACATGATCACATACTGATAGTATTACAAATTATTGAAGCTAACTTTTTTCATAGGATAAACCCACCTGATCATGATGTATTGTCTTTAAAAAAAAATATCCTTCCAAGTGTCTTTTGATATTCATTTGTATTGTACACTGTAGTCAAAGAACATCATAAGTCAAAGAACAACGAAGGTTGTTTTGTTTTTTTATATTTTTGGTTGAGACTATTGTTCACATTTCCTGATTCTGTGCCTATGTAGTAACAGTTACACAACAGAAGGTTACAGATTCTTGATACAGGAATAATTGCTGATCTTGAAATTACATCCAAACTGTCTCCTCTGCACATCTTGTAAAGGCTTGCCTTTGGACTTTGTCAATAGTATGCATGTAGTAGTTTTTCTCTAGGATGTGGTCCTTATATCTAAAACATGGATTTTTGGTGTCCCAGTTGAATTTGAGGGGTGTTAACAAGGTGGTTTTTTTCCTGGCTAAGCTGGAATTCCAGTATCTTCAAGCAACGCTTAACATTTAGGAATTTTTTTTTAATCACTCCCATTCCTTGCTAAGACCTGCAAACTCTAGACCCAGCCTTTTTTTTAGACAGGACATGGCAGGAGAAAACCTCTAACCCCCATAATTCTTTCTACCACCACCCTTCTTTCTAGTGTCATGTGTCTCAGATTCC
Source organism: Canis lupus baileyi (assembly GCF_048164855.1). Lineage (NCBI taxonomy): Eukaryota > Metazoa > Chordata > Mammalia > Carnivora > Canidae > Canis > Canis lupus. The sequence continues at coordinate 79,292,643 of NC_132839.1, forward strand.
AGGTACATCAGCAGCCCTGAATGCTGATCACTGCCTCCTTTGGTCAGTGGGTCCACTTTGCTCTGTGGAGCTCCAGCCACCTGCACTGAAGTTGGGGGAAAAAAATCACCAGGTAGAGAGGCAGGCAAATGTAGAGTTTATTTCATAGGGCTCCTTTTTTTTTTTTTTTTTTTTTTTTTGAGGAATCCTATACAGCATTCATCCAGTGACTAAAAACAGATGACTTATATATTTGTTCAAGTGTTACAGTAATTTAGGGGGGACTAACTCCTTGCCAGAATTTGCCAGAAGTCAATTTATGCACTCCTGAAATTTTTTATAGGAACTGTAAGCAAATATTTATTTATATTTAACATGTATGAAGCTAAGTACTAAGCATGTGGAGATATGATGAACAGCACACACACACTCTCTGTCCCAATGAAATTTGCCAACTAATAATTTAGTACAATGATGGAAATATATATATATATATATATATATATATATATATATATATTCACATACATTTAGTCATTATTGAATTATTTTGTCATTCACTGAGGAACTGTGCCAGTGGTTCCTATGGTTTCTTTCTATTCTTAAAAGAGAATGAATGATGCCAGATATTTACCTGTCAAGCTCCCTGCCTAGCAAAAGTACTCACAAGAAGTGGGTCCAGAAAAAAAGAGTTATTTGACAATTAGTCAATTTATATACACATATTTTGTTGTTCTAAATAACTCTCAATAATATATCATCAAATGAAGGATGCAGAACATTTTTAATAAAATTATTTCAGTGTTCAAATGATCCACTATTCTACATCAGTAATAACCAACAGCACCATTTCACGAATGCTGACGACCACAGACACAGCCTTTTAAAAATGTTGAGTGTATTTAATTAAACCCACAGCCTTTGCTCAGGAATGAAAGTTGCATTTCATAAGCCAGACATACTGCTTGTTTATTTCACTGACTGGAAGTAGATTATGGGCATTTCAATGAAAGAAAAGTATTCAATGTAATGCAGAAGAAATTAATCATAAACATGATTCCTATACAAAGTAATCCCACAGAAAATATGGTAAGATTTGCAACTTTTAAAAAATAATATACATATTTCATCTAGGGAACAAAATCAAAATTAATTGAATGGGAATTTCCAAGTTTAGGACTGCAACAGGATCATGACTTAATTAAAATAAAAATCTCATGGTGTCCTTCAAGTGACACCATAAAGAAATATCAGTAGAGAGGAGTAAGAAATTAATTAAACATCATAGTGAATAATAACTCATATATGCCTTTAGTAAAATAAGCTGCAGCTTAATTTAAACAGGAGAAATCTCAGGCATTTTTCTTACCTCTGGGTAAAACAAGACATTTGACATTTAGCATATATTGTCGGAATATTTTTATTGAAACTTACATAGCTTTTTCTTTTTAATTCATGCCTAATTATTTTACTAATAGATCTAGATATTTTATATTCCAGCTTTTGCCTTAATTATTCCCATAGTTTACCCTGAGGAATATTTGAGGCAGAAGGGATTAGAAACAACACAAAATCATACTGCAATCTTATTTCTGAGTCTTGGTCCAGCACAAGGTTATGTGACTAAATGTGTATGTCCTTCAAAGTCTCCAACAATAGAATCTAATTGAGCATTTTAATCAATGTTTAACCTTGGAAAAATTGGCCATTCCACTTACCAGCTACATGAACTTCAGTAAATTAGTTAATCTTTCTGTGTTTTGTTTTTCTCATCAATACAAAATAAATAATGTATTTACATTATAGGATTAATGAAACTATAAAATAAAAAAATAATTAAAATATCTCATGTGCTTCTCTAATTGATAAATATCCACTCCACTACTCTGGGAAGGGTCTTTTTGTGAAAAGGAAGAGATTTGGACTAAAATCTCAATCTCTCTTTCTTTCACTAATGCACGACCTTCTTACACACACACCAACAACACCATCACATACAATATATTTAGACATATTTAGATAATTTCATATCTAATTTTGAGTTTTTATTGCAAGCCTAAAGATCTGTAATGCCACCTCTGTCTATATTGAGCCAATGCTGTAAACTTAGACATGTTTTTGGCCAGTCTTCCTGGCATTCAAATGTCATCTTTGAAACTCCAAAAGAGTTTTATGCTATTGGCTTGGCATCTTCTCAGAGGAAACCCTCTGCTTAATCTATTCTTTTCTCTTTAGTCCTCAGACCTGTCATTCTCAATTCCCAGTGCACATCCCTTGTTTTCCGTGCCTGGAATGTTCACCCCCTCCACTCAAAGGAATCCAATTCTACCTTGCCTCGGGGTCCAGCTCAAATTCCATTTTGACTGACTGCTAGTACCTACTGATAGAGACGCTCATTTAGACATTTTCTGATCATATATGTCCTATTTCTCTAGGACTAAAGTCCTAGAAATGAAGTTCCTTGAAATTAGTCTATGAGTTAGGGTTCTTTGGTCTCTAGTAACAGAAACTGAACTCTATCCAACTTTAGAAAAAAAAAAAATGAAACATATCGAGAAGCATGTAGGATTTAGGAGATAGGTCTCTAACCTGGAAACAGGCTAGAAAACAGAACAAGCGTTGCCTGACTCCCTTCTTGGTGTGAATGCAAGTTCTATCTCCTTGTTTATTTATGTATTTTGTTTTGTTTTCACTGTCCTTCAACTTCTGCTGAAAAGTAAGTCCTGGAGGCAGACAGTGAGGTGTGGGAATAGTATTTTCTCTCTATCGCTGTACTAGGGTGATGAGAAGAAATTTCTGGCCATGTAGCCTCAAGCTCCTTTTAGACTTCTAAAGTAAATGCCACTGCATTTACTTCTCCACCAAGACTACATGAAATATTAGGAAGAAAATACCCCCTCTCCAATGTCTCTAGCTGTTAGGGAAAGAAAACCCATGCCAGCCACATAAAACAAATCAAAACCAACACCTGTTGAATGTAAGAAACAGATTCTTCTTGTTTCTCATACTGAGCTTTTCATCTGTTAGAATCTGAATTAGGTGCCCTCTCTGCACTGTTATTGATGAGTCCCTTATTGAGTATTAAGTGCACAGAAAATGGTATGCTAAGAGATTCAGAAGTGGCAAGCAATACTTTTTGGTATTATATCACATTACCTAAAGGAATCATTACCTAATATTTATTACCTATTACTCAACCGATTTATTGTTAATAAGTCACTGAACCTATTTGGAAAGTGTTGATTAGAAGACATGAACAGACATTCCTCCAAAGAAGACATACAAATGGCCAACAGACACATGAAAAAATGTTCAACATCACTCGGCGTCAGGGAAATACAAATCAAAACCATAATGAGATACCACTTCACATCAGTCAGAATGTCTAAAATTAAGAAGTCAGGAAATGATGTTGGCAAGGATGTGGAGAAAGGTGAACCTTTTTACACTGCTGGTAGGAATGCAAGCTGGTGCAGCCACTCTGGAAAACAGTATGGAGGTTCTTCACAAAGCTGAAAATAGATTTACCCTATGACCCAGCAATTGCACTACTAGGTATTTACTCCAAAGATACAAATGTAGTGATCCAAAGGGGCACCCGCACCCCAAAGTTAATAGCAGCAGTGTCCACAATAACCAAAGTATGGAAAGAGCCCAGATGTCCATTGACAGATGAATGGATAAAGATGTGGTATATATATATATATATATATATATATATATATATATATATATATATATTCTTTTCTCAGGCCCCAAAATTTTAAATATCCTTTTTTTTTTTTTTTTAGATTTTATTTAGATCTATATATATATAATGGAATATTACTCAGTCATCAAAAAATGAAATCTTGCCATTTGCAATAACATGGATAGAACTAGAGGCTATCATGCTAATTGAAATAAGTCAAACGGAAAGATAATTATCTTACGATGTCACTCATATGTCAAATTTAAGAAACAAAACAGAAGATCATAGGGGAAGAGAAGAAAGAAAAAAACAAAACAAGATGAAATCAGAGAAGGAGACAACCATAAGAGACTTTTAATCACAGGAAACAAACTGAGGTTCGCTGGAGGGGCAGGGTGTGTGTGGGGGATGGGGGAACTGGATGATGGACATTAAGGAGGGCACGTGATGTAATGAGCACTGGGTATTCTATAAGACTGATGAATCACTGACCTCTGCCTCTGAAACTAATAATACATTACATGTTACTTCATTGAGTTTAAATTTTAAAAATTTCAAAAAAGAAAAAAAAAGGAAAAAAAGAGCTTACATTCAGTTCAGTTCACAGGAACCCATTTTAGAGTCAAATTAGTAATCAGTAAGCCCTCACTAATCTAAGATGGGATTTTTTGCATCAATTTAACTGCAACTACCAATACTCACATAAGCTGCCTTATCACTTATTATTATAGAGAATTATTTTAATTTATATTTAATGCCAAACATATCACTTGGCTACTAACTACATGCCACAACCTCTAGCCAACTCCAGAAATTAATCCAGCAACTCTCTCCTTTTTTTCCTTGAAATAATTTTCCTCTCTACTGAACAATTTTTATCAGAATAATGGCCTCCCAAGATGCCCCTGTCTTAATCCTCAGAAACTGCTTATATTACTTTGTATGACAAAAGGGACTTTGCAAATGTAATTAAGTTAAGGATTTAGAAAGAGGAAATATTCTGGATTATCCATGTTGGCTCAGTGTAATTATAGAGGTCTTCTTAATAAGGAGGCAAGAAATCAGAGAAAGAGAAGGAGATGTAATAGTGAAAGCAGAGAGACATTTGAAGATCCTCTGCTACTGATTTCAAAGGTAGGGGAAGAGGCCAGGAGCCAAGGAATGCCATTGATACACACTGTTGGAAAGGCAGACTTCAGAAAGAACCAGTCCTGTCAACACTCTGGTTTTAGCCTGGTAAGACTCATTTCCCACTGCTGACCTCCAGGACTGAAAGAATTTGTTTCCTTTGGGGCTGCTAAGTTTGTTATAGAAGAAATAGAAAATTAACACAGTGCACAAACATCCTATTATTTCTACATATTTAAAAATCAGCACATAAATCTTTTATAAAGATTAAATATCCCCCACTAGCTACCACCCAATTTCACTATATTCCTTTTAAAAAAAAATTATTTATTTATGATAGTCACACAATGAGAGAGAGAGAGAGGCAGAGACACAGGCAGAGGGAGAAGCAGACTCCATGCACCGGGAGCCCGACGTAGGATTCGATCCCGGGTCTCCAGGATCGCGCCCTGGGCCAAAGGCAGGTGCCAAACCACTGAGCCACCCAGGGATCCCAATTTCACTATATTCCTAAAGGTAATAACAACAGACTCTCCTCAAAAGAATAGTCATTTTTTGCCATCTTTAATTCTTCTCCTATTGCTTCTTAAACACTCACCAATCAAGTTTTCACTCCGATTACTCTTGCTTAGGTCAGCATTGACCTCTGTATTGCCCCATCCAATGGCCCACACTTTAGATGGGAACTTATATGATTGGCCTGCAGAATTTGCATTATATATTTTCTTTAATTACATTTGAGTAAAAAATAGTCTCGTTTTATTTATTAGCTCACTTGTCAATTCTTTTTGATATCATTTACTGGTTCTTTCTATTCCTCCTAACATCTTAATATTAGAGTGTTCTAAAGCCAGTATTCAAAAAAAAATTTTGTACTCAAAACAAAAAATAAATAAATAAGACATGTGTTCTGATCTTTGGTATGCTTCCCTAGGTAGTCTCCCTCTTTTGGTGATTATACGCAGTCACTGGCCTCAAAGGCCACCTCTACGCCTATGATTTAGGATTTTATGGCTCTCAACAGACCTCTCTTTTAAACTCCAGCTTCATTTACAAAATTTCCTACAAAATTCAATATGTACAAATGTTAATTGATCATCCACTTCTCCACACCCCAAGAGGATCTTCTGGTAGCCTTTATGGCCTCTTGATAACAAACCCTTAACCAATTCTTTTCTCAGGCCCCAAAATTTTAAATATCCTTTTTTTTTTTTTTTAGATTTTATTTATTTTTTCATGAGAGAGAGAGAGAGAGGCAGAGACACAGGCAGAGGAAGAAGCAGGCTCCATGCAGGGAGCCCCATGTGGGACTTGATCCCGGGTCTCCAAGATCACGCCCTGGGCTGAAGGTGGTGCTAAACCCCTGAGCCACCCAGGCTGCCCCTTAAAATATCCTTATATCTTCTCTTTCTCTTGAATTCCACATCCAATGTGATAGAACACTTCTCAATCCTTTATTACCTTTGTTCCCTTCAACATTTCTTTCCTACTATTGTTTGTAATAATTGGTATTCCTACCTCCAATCTTCAGGCCCTACAGATTATTCTCAACAGCAAAGAACGCTAAATCTCCAATTTTGTAATATCTCCCTCTTCTATTGGAACAAAATCCTAAGTAGCCCAAAAATATGTCAAAAGTGTCCTTTGGCCTCCATATCTTAATTTCCTTGACTTTATCGCCTACTCACCTCCTTCTATTATATAATTCAGCTCTACTGGCCTTATTTCTGTGAGCCCACAGCATGTCTCTGCCTTGGAGGCTTTGTTCTGTTTTGTTTTCCTGGAATAATACCCTCACCCACAGATATCTACATTGCTAAATTTCTTACCTCTTTCAAGTCTTTTGCCAGGTCTGGTTGATGAGATGTGTCCTGGTCATGGTATTATGTACTGCTATCTGCCTTTTCAGTTTCCATCCAGGCAACTCTTCATTAAAATATTTGTTGTATTAAATAATGCATACATCCAGAAACAAATTTTACCATGGAAATTGTTACTTTAGAGAAAAACTATAACTTGATCAAATGGGACATATATCAAGTATGTTAATACTGTAATGATTCAGAGGGACTAATCTGGAAAGTTCTGTGTAGCAATGCAAGCAGATTCATAGGAGTGTGTTGGCCCATTCATAATCTTCTCTAGAAGGCAACGAGATGCACATGCAGGAAGGTGCAAGGTAATAAGAGCATTTGTATGTTGGAAATTTTTCAGTGTAAGTAAGCAGTGGAGAGAAGTTAAAAAGCTAAAACCAGCTAGTAGGCAGGAGAATCCATTCTTTCCATGTCTGTATTACTTCAAAAGGACATCTAGTTATAATTGAAGAATTATAGCATCACTAAGACTCAAAATATTTTATGATAATATTGACTTGGATTATGCATATTATATACACATATATAAACAGGATCATTTACTCTTTTCTCAGGTCTTGAACACTAAAAAGACATAAATAGTTCTGCCATATATCTACTTTAAAAACTATCAAGTAAATAATAACCATCTTAAATTGCCTGCAATTAGGCATTTACACAATAATCCATAATGACTCTAATGGAGTCTTTATGTAGGATTAAGTAGTAACACGCAGTGTGTCAGTGATTAGGTATTTACATAATAGTATATAACAGCTCTGAAGGAACCATCACAGACTAACAACTAAATAAAGCAGGTTTTTAGAATCTGTAATTTACTATTTACTAAATTTTGTCAACTCTAGTAAATACACGTAATAAGCATCCTTATCTTTTTTCTTTTGATACCACGCACTGTGAAACTGCCAAAAAGTCCACCCTACAACTCAGTAAAGGAATTCTCCCCTTTACAAAAACACTCCTTGAGACATTTGTCTGAATTTACTTTCTTCATGTCTTCATTTCCACTTCTTGTGTTTAACACACAGCAGATACATAGTCAGACCTATTGGTTCATTGAAACCAGTCTTTGCAAGATCTCTTGCTTAACCCAATGCTTTATTCCCAGCTCTCATCTATCTTACTTGAGCCATCAGCAGTTAACACATTTGATTTCCTCTTGATTCATTTTTGTAACTGGTCCTTTAAAATTATATACTCTTTAATTATCCTGTTATCTCCTTCCAAATACCATTTGCAGACTTGTCCTCTCAACTGTGTTGCAAAGCACTGAGGTCAATTGTAAACTCTTCTCTTTATTCAGTAACCCAAAATACTTCATTGAATTCTTTACATTTAAAAACTGTTTATATTTTTATAACCTAGATTTATATGCCTGAGCCCCAGATGCATGTAATAACTGCTTACATGAAATCTCCATGCAAATGTTTACTCGATAGAATGACTTAGGGATAATATCTTCTGTAAAGAAATCTAATAGTAAAATTGGATATACTCTGGGAACTATATGAAGGCCCTACTTGTGAAATATGGTGAGAATAGAGGGGAGTTGGATTTTTGTTTCTTGCACATTATGTTCAGGTTAAGCCCAACTGCCCATCACCTCTTGAAACCCTAGGCCTTCTCATTTCTGATACCTCATGCATGCCCTTCTCTCTGCCTGAAATGTTCTCTCCATGCTCATCTTACCAGCAGGCTTCTAACAGGTGAAAGAGTAATGTGCAAAGATATTTTCATAGCCTAGGAAGCAAAGCTCCTGCAGATGTGCAGGGATGCCAAGGTGGTGTGTGTAGAACAGAGGGTGAGAATACTAATGATTTTCCTCAACGTTATGTACTCTTCTGCCTTTTTTCATCTTTCTTTCTTCTCTCTCTTTTTTTATTTTTTTAGAATTATTTAAAGTCGACTTAGTAATCAAATTAAATTCAATTAGATATATTGTCTAAGCAATTTACTGACATACTTGAGACAAGGGAAATTAATATTTAGTATTCTGAAAGCCTGATTCTGATTCAAAGTGAAGCTCATCTAGATTAAATACAGAACTAAAATGCTAAAAACATTACACCTGGGAATCACATTTTCATATTCATAAATTAATCCAAGCTTTGATGTATTTGATGTTCTTTGGACTTTTTCTATTTTTCAAGTCTTTGTTAACACTGAATGGATATTCATATGCAACCATATGGTTTTTGATACTTATAATGATTTGCCCATAATTCAACTTCTGAATATATCTATACTTAGGAGATATGCCTTGAATAATTTTCTACATATTGTCAGTCATAAAGTGTTTGTTTTCAAAATAGTTTATTAGGTTAAAATTGATGTTCTGCTAGCTTCAGTATGTACACACCCTTGATGATTTAATGACAATTACTTATTTTTTAAATTTTTTTGACAATTACTTATTAACTACCTAGAAAAACTGTAGATGCTTTTTAAAGACAGTGACATGCATACTGAATTTACTTAAAATTTATTAAAACAATTGTACATAATTATAAGATCTTCTTTTATCATACCTGTTTATTAAAGAGGTTACTGTGAAATGGTTGTAAAATATAAATGTTTTCATTGTACCAAATACTACAGTTAAAGTGTATTATCATATCTCCTCAAGTTTTTGATCATCTTAAATATTGAGGCTATTTTACCTTTAACATATACTGATATCTCTGTTAAAATATTTGTACTATTACTACATTCAGTAGCAGAGCAACTTAAGAAAACTTAGATCATAAAATATTTACTTAATGCTTTCATGATACTGACCAGAAAAAGAGGTGGGTTAAAAAACACACAAGCCATAAATATTTGATTAGCTGTTTGAGAGTTACTGAATGAGACCACACTACTTTTGTCTTTTTCTTATTCTGAGTCATCATGCATTAGTGCCATGATATGTATTTACTGGATTATTCCCAGCATTAAGACATAAATAAATACAATAGAAGAGGGTAAAGTAGATTGGCAAATATCCTAGTGTATTGGTAGGATACTTCTGGTCCATGTGCACATGTATGTCTATCTTTGTAATTTGATCTTATATTTTTCCTTGCTTCAAATCAACATGGTTTGAGAAATAGGTCCATAGTTTATACATATATGCTTTAATTCTTTCCCTCTGAGGAACTACCAGGTATTTTAATTCATATGACAGAGTAAAAACACTGATATTTGGTAACAATACATAGATATTTGAAAACTGGCCATTTTGATAGATGTTTAAAGAATAAAAAGAACTTTGCAAGAAGGTATGCAGCAGTAATCTCCCATTGGCCAGGATTTTGACACATGCTTCTCCCCTGCCCCTGCAAAAATTTTGTTTGTTTGTTTATTTATTTATTTATTTATTTATTTATTTATTTATTTATTTATTATTTGTGAGAGAGAGAGATAGAGAGAGAGAGAGCATGAGCAGGGGAGGGGCAGAGGAAGACAGAGAATCTCATACAGAATCTGTGTGGAGGGATCCCTGGGTGGCACAGCGGTTTGGCGCCTGCCTTTGGCCCAGGGCGCAATCCTGGAGACTGGGGATCAAATCCCACGTCGGGCTCCCGGTGCATGGAGCCTGCTTCTCCCTCTGCCTGTGTCTCTGCCTCTCTCTCTCTCTCTCTGTGACTATCATAAATAATAAATTAAAAAATTAAAAAAAAAAAGAATCTGCGTGGAGAAGGGAGACAGACACTGGACTCTATCTCAGGACCCACAGATCATGACCTGAGCCCAAATCAAGTGTCAGATGTTTACCATCTGAGCCACCCAGGCAACCAACACATGTTCATTCTTAAAATAATTTTTGGAAGGGAAACAGGCATTGATATGAGTGGATCATTAACTGCTTGAGATTAGAGTAGGTCTAACTCTAAGCCAGCACATAGCTTCCACTTAGGGAGTGAATAAAATTGGTGTTCTGTTAGAAAGAAAAAAGATCATCAAAATTTGTTAAATAAACAAAAAAATGGGGCACCTGGTCAGTTAGTTAAGTGTCTGCCTTTGGCTCAGGTTGTGATCTCAGGGTCCTGGGATCAAGCCCCACATCTGCATCCCTGCTCATGGGGAAGCCTGCTTCTCCCTCCACCTCTGCCTCACTCCCTGCCTGTGCTTTCTCCTGCTCTTTCTCTGTCAAATAAATAAATAAAATCCTAAATAAAAAGAGACAAAAGGCAATGTTTGACAAAACCATTTCAGCTTGATATATTTTTAAGCTTTATTAAAGTATAATTTATACAAATAAAATTTAGAAATTGGAAATATATAGTTTGATATGCTTTAAAATATACATACACATAGATACATAATCATACAAGACATTTTCATTAATTTAAAAAGTTCCCTTCTGCAATTTTTTACATTCAGTACCTTTTCTCATTCTTGTCCACAGACAACCACTAATACAATTTGTAGATTTTCACATAAATGAAATAATATAATATGCACTCTTTCGTGCCTGCCTTTTTTAGTTTAGCATTGTTTTGACATTTATTGATGCTATTTCATTTTGCTCTGTTTTACTGGTCAGTAGTATTCATTGTCTGGATATACCACAATTAATTTATTCATTCACTAGTTAGTTGATAGCCACTTGGGTTATTTTCATTTTTTTTCTAGTAAGTAAATCTGTGAACATATGAGGATAAATATTTTTGTGAGTATGTCTTTGTTTATCTTTGGAAAAAACCTAAAAACGTATTTGCTGGGTAATAGAGTAAATGAATATTTAACTTTATAAGAAATTGCTAAACCATTTTCCGAAAGAGTGGAATCATTACTCATTCCAACAAATATACTGTATGAGTACTCAAATTATTCCATACTTTCAGAATATTCGATGTTGCCAATATCACACACACAAAATAAACATAAATATAGTATACACATTACACATATATACAAACGTATATATGCACATATATACAAACACATATGCATATATATAAACATATATACAAACACTTACATATGTGTGTGTGTGTGTATATATATATATATATATATATATATATATATATTCTTTAAACTTTAACTGGAAGAAAAAAAAGCTTCTAGCATGTGAAAGATTTTGTCCTATATAGACTCTGAATTGAATGATTTCAAAGAGAATTCTATCATTTATTCACAATTTTGTTCTTTGTACATTGTGTTTTTTTTTAATTTAGCTATACTTCCAGTTTTTTTTCTTTATATCGCATTCTTTGCAATAAGATTATAATGTATCTGGATATAGTTTTTAAGTGACTCTTCTGCACTGAAATTTATAGAGTAAAATTTCAGAATGCACACTACTTGATTTCAAGACTTACTTTAAAGCTATGGAAACCAAGACAATGCGATACTAGGAAAAAGATAGATACATAGCTCATTGGAACAGAAAAGAAAACTAGAAGTAGACCCATGCATTTATGGTGAATTTAATATCAATAATGTTGGAGGAAGAAACGCTTTCTCAATAAATATTGCTGAAAAAGTTGGACATCCCTATGCAGAATAAAAATAAATAAATAAATAAATAAATAAATAAATAAATAAATAAATATCTTAATTAATTCAAATGGATCATTGATTCAAGTAAAAGGTCAAAACTCCAAAACTTTATTGAAGGAAAAATATGAAAATACACTTTCAGCCTTAGAATACTCAAATATTTCTATATTTTGATACCAAAAATATAAGCCATAAAAGAAAACAGTTGACAAATTGGACTTCATCAAGTTTAAAAATAACTGCTGCTCTTCAAACAAATTTGTTACAATGGTGAAGACAAAAGGCATAGAGAAAAAAATTACACACAAAAATGTGATAAAGGACTCACTCATAAAATATATGTATGTAGGGCATCCCTGGGTGGCTCAGCAGTTTAGTATCTACATTTGGCCCAAGGCATGATTCTGGAGTCCCGGGATCGAGTCCCACATCAGGCTTCCTGCATGGAGCCTGCTTCTCCCTCTGCCTGTGTCTCTGCCTCTCTCTCTCTCTGTGTCTCTCATGAATAAATAAATAAAATCTTTAAATATATATATATATATATATGTATATATTTATGGATTTAATAAGCAAAGAAAAGTGAAGGAAACAGTCAACAAAACTAAAAGGCAACCTATGGAATAGGAGAAGGTATTTGAAGCTGAAACTCATATGTTGTTGGAGGGAATGCAAAATGGTCAATCACACTGCAGAAGAGTTTGGCTCTTTCTTATGAAGCTGTACATACCCTTTCTGTACAGCCAATGCAACCTGGTCTTGGAAAGTTAGCCAAGGTAAATGAAAAATTATACAGATACCAAAACCTCAACACAAATGTTTATAGCTACATTACATATATTATAATAATACCTCATATCTATGAACCCTAACAACCTTCATTTATTAAATGATTAACTATGGTATATTTATTAAATGCAATACTTCTCGGCCATAAAAGGAAAGCATTGATACATGCAACAGCATAGGTACAAGTAAATGTATTGTACTAATTGAAATAAATCCAATTCGAAAGGATAAATTCTATATAATATTCATTTGATATTCTGGAAAAGGCAAAATTACACTGGGAGTAAACAGATCAGAGGTTGCTAGGTATAGCAGGATTGATTGAAACAAGAAGTAATATCTTCAGAATATCAATTCTGTTATATATCTTGATTATGATGGAGGCTACATGGTTATGTGCATTTGTCCAAATTATGAAAGTATCCTAAAAATGGAGATTTTCACTGTATGTAAATTATACCTCAGTAAACCTGATGAAAAAATCTAATAAACATTTGGCCTACTAGATGATTTACTAAATGATGATATGAAATATGGGTGATTAAAAAAACAATATGGGTGATTTCAATTAAAAAAAATAAATGTTTATCAACTTCTATTTATTTGCAGGAATAAGTGCAAGGAACAAGGTAGTGAGCCACAGTGTGGGTAGAGATGGGAAGTAACAGGATCTATGGTGACTGGAGGATCAACAGGAAGACATCAAATATCAGGCTGAAAAAAATATATCAAAAAAGGAGTGGCACCACCACTGCTTAGGGATTGCACCACAAGCTAATATTGCTAACATGGCTGCTCTGAACATTATTTTCCATACTTCTATCCCTAGTTGGTCTTCTACACTTTTCTTTTGCTAGATGAAGATTATGACCCTTCCAAAGCCTATATCTAGTTAGTCTGCTTCCACAGTAGTGGGGTTTGTCTTTTGTTCTATTTCTTAGTATCAGGAACAGGAGGTACTGAATCTGTCTATTATAGTGTGGAGTGTCTGAGAATGATAGACTGATGGATGAACAGTATCGCAGAAATCACACTGATCACCACCTCTCCCCACTCTCTCATTCTTCTCTTTTGTTTTTAATTCATAGACCAAGGAGTTGTTCCCACCAAGATGAAGGGGCCACAACTGTAGACCTAAAACAACTTACATGATTCATGTGGGAGAGTAAGAAAAAGAGTTATAATTCTAGAAGTTTGTCTGTAATCCTTTCTCACTCTGACATTTGCCTACTTGAAAGGCTTTGGGGAGGGCAGCTAGCTTATGCCATGGTATTGGAGAATATTGTTGATGTCTCTGTTATATATGCCGGCTGAGTTGAATCCTCTTTGCTTCCTTTAGAAAGATAAACACTATTTGACATCACCTTGTACTTCTCTGCCTGGTTATTCTGAAAGTCTATATTTGCTATTGGCATTTGCCAAAAGAGTGGATGTACAATTTTCTTCCAGAAATTATAATACCTCCTAAACCAGTTTCTCTCCATAATCGTTGGAAATTTTACAGTGAATTAGATTGGTCAAACAAAGATCAGAAATTTTGCCTTCCAGGGTTTTTGGAGGATCAGCAATAAAATAAATTCGTGCTCATATATAAAATATGAAATAAAATACAAAAAACACCTATTACACTGCCTTTTGTTAAATATTTTTTTAAATTTTTGTATATTTTCATAAACATTAGGAAATATCACCAAAAGCACAAAATTGTGAGCCAGATGGCTCTAGACCTGTCAGTTCCTCTAGTCACTAGTTGCATTACAGCTTTTGAGTTTTTGTATTCTCACTTCTAAACTAAATAATTATGCTTCCCTTAAATAACTAAATTCAATTTAAATACTGAGATAATATCTGCAAAATTCATAATAGAGTTCCTAGCACATACTATGTACCTGACAAATACCATTTTCCTTGCCAATAATAAGCAATCTTGTTTTTTGCAATCACTCTTTGCAGAGGAAAAACTTACCAAAAAGTTAAATTTAAATTCATCAGAATTTTTAAAATGACTTTTCCACATACTGCAGTAGATTAAAAATCTTATATTTCACTTCTTTCTTTGTAATTTTTAGAGCTCATATTTTTATTAAAATAATCGTTGCTAACTTAATTCTTTAGCTTGTATTTAATTTTGCAATAGTAGATGGGTGGAAATTTCCCTTCCTGATCTGAATTAAAAAACAAGAACAAAAACAAATATTCTGACATTATTGGAAGAGGAAATGTCTTTAGAATGCAAAAGCAACACTGAGCTTCCAGTGAACATATACTGTATATATGTTCATAAGATTTTTATTGCCCCAGACTTATAAGGTTGGTCTGATTTTTGTCAGAAGAACTCTACTCAATTGAGAAATGTTAGATTTATAGCACACACTCAAAACCATAATTAATTATCTCCCCATCTCCTGCCATACTGGAATCCATCTGACTTTCATTAAAGTTTGGATAGCAAGTCATCAGCTACAGAAACATTATTTCCTACAAAAAAAAAAAAATCCTTTTATTTATTTAAATATCTGAGCACAAGAATAAATTCATTTCATTTCTGTTGTCCTAAATGTGAAATGGAGTTTATGAAAATGTAACTCATATTTCCTGATATTAGCTCAGAGAATCTAGTTAACTGAATAGCTATTGCACCCATATTCCCATTTTGATACAATGATTTGAATTTGTTATTTTAGTATTTCATTTTCTATTCTTAATGACTTTAAAGGTAATTTGGAAGACTCCCCATAAATGTGGTAAATGTTATTGCCTGTAGAACCTGTAAGTGTTTACACATTTTGTGTCAACAGGGTTGAACTTTTCTTACATGATAAAAAAGTGACTAATGAAATGCAAGTGGCACTAATGAGTTTAATGACGTTATCTTGCATGCTCTAGCAAAGCCTGAAGCTTGAAAAATATATGACTTTCGAGGTATCCCTTAATTGCTAAAGTTTTAAATCTTGTCATCCTAATTAAATAAAATTAGTTTGGATTTGTGACCAAACGATTTTTTAAAAAAATATTTTATTTATTTATTCATGACAGAGAGAGAAACAGGAAGAGGGAGAAGCAGGCTCCATGCAGGGAGCCCAACGTGGGACTCGATCCTGGATCTCCAAGATCACACCCCCCGGCCAAAGGTGGTGCTACCGCTGGGCCACCGGGGCTGCCTGACAAAACAATTTTGTACAGAAAGTATTTTGTGCTGATATTTTAACTTTCAAAAATAGAATTTGTCAAGATATATCCATTTTTATAATACCACCATTCTATATAAATTCTATACATTACTTCAGCACAGGTCTTCTCCTTAAAGATATTGTCAAAGCAACCTTAATGGGACTTGCAAATTCAACTTTAAAAAAAAATCCAAACTTTAGGATTAAGTGAAATTAATATATCTGTGGGAATATTAAGCTATTAGCTCACACATAGGCTTATGTAAGATGCTATTTAAGACAGATTTATTGTCTTAAAATTATTATATATCTCATGGTGTGTAGGGTCAAAATTTTTAAATACTCTATATTCTAGTGTTCTACATCAATAAAAGATGTGTAGATAATAATTTAATCTCAAATTCTTTAGAAGTTTTAAGATATAATACTGCAGATAGTGCTAAAGCTAAAACTATCTCCCAAAGCTTACACTCTAAATTATTAAAAGTGAGACATATTTTACTCACGTTTATAAAAAATGTTACTGATCAACTCATATAGTATGTGAACTGAATAAAAAGAGACACAAGTTTAAAGAATAAGCCTTCATGGGTAGAGTTTTCCATGATGGCAGTGGATGTTTCCACTGCCAATTTATTCTGGAAACCAGTCTGGAAAAGGGAATGCAGCCATAGGAGTCAATCATTAAGGTAGAGGGAAGGAATAAAGTTGAGGTATCTTGGAGAATATAAGCTTGTCGAGCTCAGAGCACTGCTGCCAGCAAGCAGTGGTAACAAGAGCTCGAGTCCTCGCAGTGTGTTGAACGGAAATGTGCTCAATGGTCAGCTCCATGGCTGTTGTGGCTACACTGAAACTATATCTAGACTTGTGAAAACACATTAGTACTTGTAGACTATTTTATTGTCTTCCATTAATCTCTGAACGTAGAGTTTATTATTTTTATTTCATTACAAGCCTTTTTAAAGTTGTACTAAGGGAAATTGAAGTACAAATCCTGCATGATGTCTTTGTAGGGGGTGTCGTCAGAGGAGATGCAGGATTCGTTACATGAGTCTAGAATAGAAGTAACAGCATCAGAAGACTTGTAGAGATGGCTGTGTTCAGTGGAGTAATGCTCTCACGTAGGTATGGGGAAGAGAATATCTGCCCCAATGGCTTGAGCAGGAATGGATGGAAGGCTCTGTGGCTTGAAAAACACCCTGCATAGTGAAATGGGATATTTCAAAGGGAGTGTTGTTTACTTGTGTTAAGATAATAATCCTTATCATATGTACATATTGATTACATTCTACTGATTGTATTGCATATGAATTGAAATCTGATCTCTATTTGAAGTCTGTATTGTAGTCATAGGATCCTGGAACTCTATACACATATTATGTAAAATTAGAAGTGTTCTGTTTGTTTACAGTACAAAAACTTCACTCTTTCAAAGTCTATTAGTGAAATTTGTAGATTTTTTTTTTTTTTTCAAAGCACTGTGTTTGTTTTCACCTTAATAATGTCAGGTTTCAGTTTTTCTCATTCTGGTTCATTTGCATATGGAGAATCCAGCTCCTTCCACATATGTTTTTCTCTATTTTTTTTTCATTTTCACATCAAATGAACTAAGCCCAAAATATTCTAAATTTTTGATAGGGCTTAATTATCTATCAGATTTAGCATATACTACATTCTTTGGGTACAATAATAAAAGAGTACTATATAGAAAAATATTGTTTTCAGCATGCTTGAGTGGCTGAGTCTGCTAAGCATCTGCCTTTGGGTCAGGTCATGGTCCCAGGGTCTTGGGATTGAGCTCACTTTGGGGACTCCCTGCGTGTGAGGAGCTGGCTTCTCTCTCTTTTCACCCTCTTGCTCTCTCTTGCTATCCCCCTCTGTCTCTCTTTCAAATAAATGAATAAAATGTATAAATAAATAAATAAATAAATAAATAAATAAATAAATAATAGTAGTTTTCTTCCAGTTCTGTGTTAAATAACAGTGGTGAGAGTGGACATCCATATCCTGTTCCTGAGCTTAGGAGAAAGCTCTCAATTTTTCCCCAATGAGAATTATATTAGCTGTGGCTCTTTCGTATATGGCCTTTACGATGTTGAGATATGTTTTCTATCCCTACTTTCTTGAGGGTTTTTATCAAGAAAAGATGCTATATTTTGCCAAACACATTTTTTTTTTTTTTTTTTTTTGCCAAACACATTTTTTTTGCATCTATTGAGAGGATCATATGGCTCTCATCCTTTTTTTTTTTTTTTATTAATGTGGTATATCATGTTGATTGATTTGTGGATATTGAACCACCCCTGAAGCCCAGGAATAAATCCCACTTGGTTGTGGTGAATTATCCTTTTAATGTGCTGTTGGATTAGATTAGCTAGTATCTTATTGAGAATTTTTGCATATATGTTCATCACCAATATTGGTCTGTAATTCTCCTTTTTAGTGAGGTCTTTGTCTGATTTTGGACCAAGGTAATGTTGGCCTCATTAAATAGGTTTTGAAGTTCTCCTTCCATTTCTATTTTTTGGAACAGTTTCAGAAGAATAGTTATTAATTCTTCTTTAAATGTTTGGTAGTGTACCCCTGGGAAACCATCTGGCCCTGTCCTCTTCTTGAGAGATTTTTGATTACTGATTCAATATTTTGCTGGTTATGGGTCTGTTCAAATTTTCTGTTTCTTCCTCTTTCAGTTTTGGTAGTCTACATATTTATAGGAATTTATCCATTTCTTCCAGATTGCCCAATTTGTTGACGCATAATTACTCGTGATATTCTCATAATTGTTTATGTTTCTGTGGTGTTGGTTGTGATTCGCTTCACTCATGAATTTATTTATTTGGGTCCTTCCCTTTTTCTTTTTAATAAGCCTGGTTAAGTGTTATCAATTTTGTTAGTTCTTTCAAAGAACCATCTCCTAGTTTTGTTGATCTGTTCTACTGGTTTTGTCTATTTCTATATCATTTATTTCTGCTCTAATCTTAAATATTTCCCTTCTAGTCCTAGCCTTAGCAATTGGACAATGAAAAGAAATAAAAGGCATTCAAATTGGCAAAGAAAAAGGTCAAACTTTCACTATTCACAGGTGACACAATACTTTATTATTGAGAAAACCTGAAAGACTCCACAAAAAAATTGCTAGAACTGATAGATGAATTCAGAAAGTTCACAGGATATAAAATCAATACAGAAATCCATTGCATTCTATACACCAATAATGAAGCAGCAGAAAGAGAAATCAAAGGATTGATCCCATTTGCAATTGCACCAAGAAACATAAGATACCTAGGAATAAACCTAACCAAAGAGTTAAATTTCTGTATTCTGAAAACTATAGAACACTTATGAGAGAAATTGAAGAGGACACAAAGAAATGGAACAGCATTCTATGCTCATGGATTGGAAGAATAAATTTATTAAAATCTTTATACTATCCAAGCAATCTATATGTTCAAATGTCATCCCTATAAAAATAACACCATCATTTTTCACAAAGCAAGAACAGACAATCCTAAAATTTGTATGGAACCACAAAAGACACCAAATAGTCAAAGAAATCTTGAAAAAGAAAAGCAAAGCTGGAGGCATCACAATTCCAGACTTCTAAGTTCTATTATAAATCTGTAGTGATCAAAGCAGTATGGTACTGGCATAGAAATAGACACATAGATCAATGAAATGGAATAGACAACCCAGAAATGGACCCACAACTAATTTTTGACAAAGAAGGGGAGAATATCCGATAGAAAAAAAGGACAGTCTCTTCAACAAATGGTGTTGGGAGAACCAGACAGCAACATGCAGAAGAATGAAACTGGACTACTTTCTTACACCATACAAGTAAACAAATTCAAATGGATGAAAGGCCTAAATTTTAGACATGAAATCATCAAAATCCTAGAGGATAACACAGGCAGTAACCACTTTGACTTCGGCAGCAGGAACTTCTCACCAGACACACCTCTTGAGGCAAGGGAAACATAAGCAAAATGAACTATTGGGACTTCATAAAATAAAAAGCTTCTTCACGAAGAAAAAAAAAAAAAAAGATCAACAAAACTAAGAGACAACCAACAGAATGGGAGAAGATCTTGCAAAAGACATACTGATAAAAGGTTAGTATCCAAAATCTATAAAGAATTTATAAAACTCAACACCCAAAAACAAATAATCCAGTTAAGAAATAGCCAGAAGACATGAATAGACATTTTTCCAAAGAAAACATCCAGTGGCCTAACAGACACGTGAAAAAATGCTCAACATCACTCATCACTAGGGAAATGCAAATCAAAACCATGATGAGCTATCACCTGACACCTGTCAGAATGGCTAAAATTAACAACTCAGGAAACAACATATGTTGGCAAGGATGCAGAGAACAGGAAAACTTCTTACATTTTTGGTGGGAATTCAAACTACTGTAGGCACTCTGGAAAACAGTGTGGAAGTTTCTCAGAAAGTTAAAAATAGAACTACTCTATGACACAGAAATTGCACTAGTAGGTATTTATGCAAAGGATATAAATATGCTAATTTGAAGGGGTACATGCACCCCAATTTTTATAGCAGCACTATAAACAATAGCCAAAGTATGGAAATAACCCAAATGTCCATTACTAGTGAATGGATAAAGAAGGGGTGGTATATAGTGGAATATTACTCAGCAATCAAAAAGAATGAAATCTTGCCATTTGCAACAATGTGGATGGAACTAGAGTGTATTATGCGAAGCAAAATAAGTGAGTCAGAGAAAGACAAATATCATATGGGTTCACTCAAATGTGGAATTCAAGAAATAAAACAGATGAACCTAGGGGAAGAGAAGGAACAATAAGTAAGATATAAGCAGAGAGAGAGGCAAACCATAAGAGTCTCTTAACAATAGAGAAAAACTGAATGTTACTGGAGGGAAGGTCGGTGAGGAGATGAGGCAATTGGGTCATGGGTATTAAGGAGAGCACTTGTTGGGATGAGCACTGGGTGTTATATGTAAGTGATGAATCACTAAATTCCACTCCTGAAACCAGTACTACACTAAGTGTTAACTAAGTTGATTTTGAATAAAAAAAGAAAAAAAAAAGATGGTTTTCCATTATTTCTTATGTTTACTAGAATGACACTTAAACATTACCCTCCATTATAAGTTTTAGAGTTTGAAAGTAATATAAGTAAATTAACATAGAGGAAATTGACAAGATTTGTAGGACAGTTTAAAATTTTCCTGTATGGGGAATAAGTGAAGGAATCAGACAGTAAACTGATGAGAAGGGAATTCCCAAGGAGTCATAAAGGCATGCACCAGGTAAATAAAAGAATATTTTCCTGAGACACCTGGGTGACTCAGTCAGTTAAGTGTCTACCTTTGGCTCAGGTCAGGATGCCAGGGTCTCCACTCAGGGGAGAGTGCTTCTCCCACTGACCCTCCCCTCCCTCTCTCTCTTCTCTCTCTCTCAAATAAATACATAAAATCTTTTTTAAAAAGCATACTTATGTTTCTGTATTTTCTTCATGGTTCCAATATAACAATATCTATGAGACAAATTATTAAACTTTATTTTGAGAGAGTTTGGCACCTAATTTTCTAATTGCTTCGGGCAGTTTGCACATAAATCTATAGTACTGGAGTTTTGAATTTATTTGTCCTTGTGTATGTATATGACCCATCATAATGAATTATGACCTTATTGAAGTTAGGAACTTCATCGTGCACAGATATCTGAGGGACTCAGTACTAGAGATTGATATGGCATCCTACTCATCTTCCACATCGTCATCATAATCATCAACATCATTATCTTCATCATTATCACAAATGCTAATAAGATGATGGGTTTGATAGTATGGTGAGTATGGTGGTAGTCCTTTACATACAGTGCTTCTGATGCTTATACAACCCTGTAGGGAAATGCCACTATGACTATTTTCCCAATAAAGAAATACAGGTGTTTCTATGCACATTCCCTAAAGCTACAAAACCATAGGTTTGAGTATGGGGCAGTGACAAAGCCCTGGGTAAGTATTCCAACCCAAATTTGGCCTACAAAGCTATAGATATGATGGACAGTAAGGAAGGGTATATTTTTTTTAAAATTAATGAGGGAAATACTTAACAAATTACAAATGCCTGTTGTTCCAATTGTGTGCTTTAACCAAATGAGACTCTCACTCAGTGATTAAATTCACTACAATTTCCTTCTTTATGATTTTTCTCAAAGATTTTTGTTAATTTTATTATCCCTTATATGGATCTGTATACCTCATTTCCCTGTATTGTCCTCCTACATGTATTGACGTTGGTGATATGTTCTCCCTTTATATATTACCTCAATATAGATGAACAAATGTAGAATCAATAAATTTATTGATCTAATATTTTCCAACTACTAGAGTTAACTTGTACTTCCTCAAAAGACCCATCTGTATGCAAGAGTAAATATGCAGATTTAGAACACAAGGCATGGCAACAAATAGAGTGCTTTTCGTTGGATCCAAGGATATTTCATGGCACACTTTTCTCTTTGTCTTGTTTTCTCCATTTTAGAATCCAATTTGTGCAGACATTACAAATCTTTGTAATTACAGCTTATATGTGTGTGTGTGTATTACACACATATATATGTAATATATATTACATATGTATACATGTAATGTATTATATATATTATATGTATAATCTCTTTCTCCTTTACCTCCTCTCAATGCCTTGACAGATAAGATAATTAAAATACTTTACTTAAAATAACACAGATGGATAACTGAGATTCAGACCCTATTTTCAACGATCCTCAAGGTTCTATGTCCTTTTCTTTACATTGTAGTATGTTGAGAGCTTACAAAAGGACTACAAAAATTGACCATATCATGGTTCTAATTACTGACAGAAAACATTATTTTGTTTAGTTCTAAAATCGTATTAATTTTTACTCAGTTGTTGGTCAAATTCTCAAGAAAATACATAAAATAGTGCTGGGCCTCACCACTGCTTCCTTCAAAACAGCCCCGTGGGGTATGTACTAGCCTCATTTATTCTCCTTTCAAGCCATTATTTTCTCCAACATGTGAAATATAAGAATTGTTAGCATATTATCAAAATCAACTCGATAAAGAGCTTCTTTCTCTATGTCTGTTTTTCAATTCTGTCACTTTTTATAAGACAATTCTTGAAACTATACATTATACAAATAGATTTAAGAGAGTTTTATTTTGTCTTATACATTTAAGATAAACTTCAGAGTTTCATGTGTCTGTAATAAGATTAGAATTTAAAAAAAACAATGACAGACACCTAGTTTATATTCATAGTCATAAAATATTGTTTCTATTTTAATGTGAAGATAATCTCATATGGGATTTGCCTTTTTTAAATACCAGATCCAACTTTTTTCCGCTCTTCAGAAAACACAACATTTATATTTTTTATTTCCTAGGAGAGATATAATGAAAAGTCAAAAAAAATGTGGTCTTATTTGAACAATAAGTACACACTACACCAGCTGGGACCATCTGCAGGGAGACAAAGTGGGTCAGCACATTGCCTCATCAGCACTTCTGTTCTCCAACAAACCCACCTGGCTTGGCGGCCCAGGAAACAGACTACGTGGGTCTTTGGTAACAAATTCCATTACTGGAAAAACAAGGATTCTGAGTCCTGGTTAAGTTTTATTCTCAAATTTAATATTACCACCTTCAGCAAACCTCTTTTAGAGGATTCTTTCACTGAGGAGGTACTTAATCAGGGGACAGTGTTTATAGTGGGAAGAATAATGGTATGTGGACTTAGGCAGGCCTGGTTGTAAATTCTCATTGGTACACTTACCTCCTAGGGTAGCTTCCATATTAATTTATAGCCATTGTCATTTAATAAAATAAAGTATATTTATTGTTGTATAAATACAATACAATATTGTTGTATAAACAATACATTTATATAAACAAAATTTATTGTATAAACAATCAAAATTATAAAATATTTTCTAATCTCTAACCTAATAAAGTAGACAATAAAATATTCACAGAAAAAGAGAAATATCCACATAGAAGTCTGAAATTCAAAGCTTTTTTTTGCTGGAATATACTACTAGACTGGCCTTTAAGTATGGCTCTTCATGTTAAGAAGACTAATTCAAGTTCAGTGTCTCATGAAATTAATCAACATATTCATATTCCAGAAAGTTATACTAGGAATGATGTTAGCTGTTCATAATTTTATGAGAATACTTATTACTGCTTCTTAGGAAATCAGTTTTCCATTGAAACAATATCCTGTTTAAATTTTCATGAACAAATTTGTATCTATTGAAATAGTTCCAGTCTTTAAAAAAAGTTATGATTTTTACTTGCAGTTGGATTTGTATTTTGAAAATGCATGCTGATTGATATTATTAAGATTCATCATTCCGGAACTCTTTTCAAAATAAGTATGTTCAACTACAATTCTATATAATTTTTGGCTGGGTAACAAATTTATGTCATTGAATTTTTTTTCCAAATTTATACTATTATGTGCTTGGCTTCATTGCTGACATTTTTGGCAATGGAAATGATTATTCTTCCTTTAGTATTTTATGAAAAAGTGAAAATAATTCTCTTTATTTTTGTGCTCAAAGTGTGATGCAGAGTTATTTCCTAAAAGCACCTGACTTGTTTTTATCTATGGAATAGCTCTAAAAGAAGAATGGAGAATTGAAATAAATATTTTTTGACTAGAATGACAAAGATTACATATACCTGAAATTTCGTATTATTAGAAGCTTTGTTTTTCTGACTCTTTATGAATAATATTAATTACATAATAATGTGTCTTTATAAAATACCTTCTCATTTTTATAGTTTATGTGAAATACAACTCATTTATGTTTAAACCATAAATAAGCCATTACTTATATCCTTGATAGCAGGTCTTTTAATAATTCTTGTTCATCACATTTTACATAGATTTTAAGTTACATAACTTTTTCTAATGTTCTCAATAACTAATAAATGATTTATTTGTTACTTTGTTTAGGATATAATTATGATTCATATATTTACAAGAAATGTACATGATAATGATATAATTTATAAATGCTAGTTATTATTATAATATAATAATATGACCCTGATATTCTAAAGCCTCCACTCCTCTACTAATCTTATGATGGCAAAAAAGCTGACAGATAACAATTGGTCCAGATGGCAATTGGCAAACACAGTCCTTGAAATTCTTCATCATAATTTTGATTGCCATAACTATATGAAAGAATGAGTCATTGTTAGTTTTTTCTTCCCAAATCTGTTTGCCTTGAGCTCTTCTCTTGCTCAAATGTCTTTAATTCAGTGGCTTTTCATATCGATGACATTGGCTTACAAGGTATTCTTTGTTTTTCCTTGAATATTTTATTTATTTATTTGAGAGAGAGAGAGTGAGGTTGAGTGGGGGTGGGGGTGGGGCAGAGGGAGAATCTCAAATAGACTATGCACTGGGCATAAAGCCTGACACAGGGTTCTATCTCATGACCCAAAGATCATGACCTGAACTTGAATCAAGAGTCAGATGCTTAATCAATTGAGCCACCCAGGCGCCAGAGAGATCCTAGCACTTGACCTGGGTATGAGTCTAAAAGGCCAACGCTACCAGATATATATATATATATATATATATATATATATATATATATATATATATAATTTCCCTCCCTGTGCCACAGAGAATATCTCTGATAAGACAGAGATAATGGAGCTGTAACATCAACTACAAGAAAAAAAAATTAGAGATCCACAATGTAATAAGAGAGGTAAGAAAAAAAGAAATTTGGAAACATTTTGAGCCAACATATACATCTATACAGAATAATGGAATAGAGATTCAGTAAGATAGACAAGTTGTAGAAATATATTTAAAGCAGAATGGTTAACATGTGTGAACTAAAATCAGATGTGATTTTCCTAAATCTGAAGGCTGCTATAGAGCCTTTGCTGAATTTCAGTTATTCAGCAAATTGTCAATGGTAGACAACTTGGACAGCTCTGTTTGGTGATTGTTGCTTCAGTAAATTAGTATCATTCAACACATGTCCGTATCATCTGGAGGGTCCCAGCTATCATTTCATTTCCAGATACTCTCTTCCTCTACATATTCTTTGGTCCCAGCAATTGAACATTACTATTATACCACATGGAGGCTGCTTTAACTACATTGGCTGCCTAGAATTAGATTATTTTTCCATGTAATCACTTACCTATTGTTATAGATTGTATTATTTTTTCCTCCATTACTGTGCCTTACTGAAATCAGACTCATTTTAACTTGTTTTGGTCATTGAAATAGGAATGGAAATGACAGATATCAGATTTAAAGCTATTGTTGACTTTTATCCCTGGGTTTTCAATCCCCTATGCATTGTACCGGGCAACATTTCAAGTAGAATTTTCTGCTTTAGCCTAGGTCCTGGAACAAAGAATATGTGTGAGCAAAACCTCAGCTTTCCCCTAGTGATGTATGATATGAGCGAATTAAACTGATATGGCCATAATCCACTGATATTCCAGGACTATTTGTTACTGCAATAGAATTTAACCAAAGCTGACTGACACCCATTGCCTCAATTTATCAATCTGGTTCTCACTGGATTTTTATTGCTACAAAGCAAC
Organism: Canis lupus baileyi; assembly: GCF_048164855.1. Taxonomy (NCBI): domain Eukaryota; kingdom Metazoa; phylum Chordata; class Mammalia; order Carnivora; family Canidae; genus Canis; species Canis lupus. Next base: position 79,319,387 of record NC_132839.1, read on the forward strand.
CCACATCACTTAACCCATAATTTTAGCTATACTTAGCTTGTGATTGCTGAGTTTTATGTACTATTCATCTGTCACAACGATGTGATTTGTTTTATATATTTTGAATTATATCTTAAACAGTGTGATATTCCAGAGGTCAAAAAATTACTGCCATATAGAGCTAGAACTTGAACCCAAATCTGGGTAATACTAACATTACAAGATCTGCTCTATCATACATACAGGAGACATTCAAGTATCTGTTGAATGAAGGAGTTAATGTGAGAATGAGTAATTATATCACTTAGAGGCTGTTGCGCTAGAGATCAGAGAAGAAGAATATATTGCCTACATTCTTAATTATAATTAAGTAGCTCATAAATCTATAAGGGAGAAGACAGAAAACAAATTTGCATTTGCAATACAATTCTAGGAGGATAATGATAGGAATATGAGCAAGGTTCTAAGGGAAAGCTACTCCAATGGCTAGATCACTTCCCACGAAATCTTATTTCCTCAGTCTTCCCAATAATTTCAAGGTATAAGGCATGCAACACTTTTTCTTAGGAATTCAACCTGATAAAAGTTTTGTTTGTAATTTTTTAAAAATGAGTTCAGCTGTAAATATGTTCAAACCTAAATTTAATTTACTAAAAGAAGTCGTGTGAAGTATTTCACTACCTCTCTCCTGCCAGCATCCATCCTTGATGAATAGATTTTGAAGTTTGGCTAATTCAAAATGTTTTATACACTCAATTCATTTCTCCCTGGTAACTTTCAACATCGCCTGAGGAAGACAGGGTGAATTGCTTTGCTCTCTGCTCTGGCAACTGGCATTTTGAGTCAGTTCCTGACGAAGGCTAGCCTCCAAAGTCAGAATCTACTCCAAATAGATGTCAAAATGCTTTGCAAACTGTTGAGTACTATTCTAGGATCACTTTGTATTTTTATTAGTCTTAGTCCGAAAGACCAGAATCATGAACAACTCATAATAGGGCAGAAGGCAGAGTAGAATAAAACAGATTTGTTTCTCCTGCAAGGTCTGACCAGTCCCAGTTATTTAGATTCTTAATCTCAGTTTACCTATCATAATTTTAAGGGCAAAATGTGACAAAGACATATTGCTCCTCCATCTTTTTAAGTGCTTTAATGGAATTGTGTAAATGTTAAATAGTATTCTATTGTAGAAGGGTATAAAACTATGCTCTTATTTGCAAAAGAATGAAGTTTTAATAATGCAGTCAATAAAATAATTTATCATGTCCTTAATTTATTTCAGTGAGTGAATGACCACTTTTCCCTTTTAGGACAACTCAAGTAGCAAATAGATGGTGTGCAATGCATTTCATGGATCAAGAGATAGTATGAGTCACATAAGCACTACTGTCAGAAAACCTTCCCTGGAGAGTTAATTTATATTCACTGCACCTATGTTCCTATTGCTTTGAGTTGGAAGTAGACTCTTAACATTTTTTCCTCCAACATATGATACCACCATGAATTCTAAGTTGAAAGTGATTTCTAAGTATGTGCAGACATTTGTTCATGAAAAGGTACACTTGAAAAAAATTAAAATATTGATTCCGTGGTAGAAGTTATTCTATTTCAAGTCAGCGATATATCGGGACCTTATTATATTAGAAGAAAAGGACTCTTTTAAATAGTTCTCTCTTAAAATGATTGATTACATAAATTCAAGTAACTTTTGCAAGTTTGTAAATTACTCCTAGGAAATAAGATATATGCTTTTTTGCAAAGATACTAACTCTTAAAGCCTTTATTATGCTGCAAAGGATGCTTGCTAACTTGAATACTAATTGCAATGTTTGTACAAGAGCCTGGTAATATTAGTAATCATCTCTCACACTTACACGGCGCTTTATAGTTTAGGAAGATCATATTTATCTCCTATATTACTTCAGTTACCTTTAATTGAAACTTTAGGTACGGATAGATGTTAAAAAATATATTTCAACGTGAAGTCTTCTTGTTTAATGAAGAGAAAACTATTGGTCTGTTCATCTAGTTTCTCTGAGCCTTGACACTCTTAGTTCCTGTTCTATTTTCAGGGGTCTCAGTATATATATTTGGTTTTCCAACAGAAAAAAATAGAGGAAATAGGAAATAATATTAAAAATATGATACTTTTATTACAGGTTCAATGTTAAGAACTACACAAGAATTAGCAAATTTCATGCACATTAAAAATGCATGAGATACAGCTAGGAGCTGTTATTTATCCACTCAATGAATGAGGACTCTGAAACTAGGAAATCACTAATAATTTGTTCAAAATCTCATAGCTAATGAGAACAGAAATGCAATTGGAATCCCATTCTTCCTATCAGTATATGATTACATTATTACATTCTTCTCTCTAAATTACTAAAAATGAAAAGAAAAGCCTAAAATGAAACAATAATCAAGACAGTCTGAAACCCTGCAGTATGTTTTTTAGAGCCAATTTCTTTTACAATTTCTAAGGAGAACATTAGGCTTTTCCTGACATCAGGATGTTTATCCTGAAGATCATCATTCTTAGTAGTCCATTCTTTTGACTTCTGCATAGTCTAGGATCCATTCCTTATCAAATTTAAATGGCCTTAATGGGTCTATTGTGACAGTGTTACAATCTTAATGGTGTTAGAGTTCAGGCAGAGCTTTCCAGACTAGTTAGACTGGGCTTAATTATTCATCAAGATTTTCAAGGAAAAACACTAAGTTTAAATGACTTCAAAGAAACAAATATTTTATGGAAGTTAATGTTTCTTATTCTTATAGCATTTTAACAGAACTTCGTATAGAAGGGATCTTCCTATGCAATTAATGGCTTAGTTCACTTATGTAGATTGCTTTTCCTCAGGGTAAAGTAAGACTAAGACAGAGGTACTAAAAGCACAAGACATGACAATATGACATGACATATTAGTGATACAAATAGCAAAATATTAAAAAGTCTGAGAATATTCTTTTCAATAAACAACTTGTTTCTTCTGACAAAAACAACACCTACTGCGAAGAATTTAGAAATGTTGGAAAGGTAAATTATTCCAAATGTCACTCCTGAAATACACGTGGTTATCAACACATGGTTGGTTGACTCTAGTTTTTCTCCTTGCAATCTAAACAAAATGATTAATGTAAAATAAATAATAAACTCTTTTGTGTCTTTTAATTGTGCATTTTTATACCAGCTTTTCCTACTTTATTAAGTGTATTTTTAAAATATATTAATGGCTTTATGCTAGTGTATTCTATGAGTAAATCAACATATATGTAGTGCAGTTTCTTGCTATTGGATGTTTGAGTAGTTTACAAACAACTGTGTACTTAAACTTCTCTTTCTTTTTATTTCCTAATATTAGAGTCCACTTCTGAGGCTAAGAACTATGCATATTAAAGCTTCCCAATACATAGTGGAAAATAGCTTTTCAGAAAGATGGTATTTATTTACAAATACTATTAACATGGTATTTTAAGTAACATTGTATAAATTACATTAAACCTTTTAACTTCTGGCAACCTTCTGAGAGATATAGACTTGTCCCATTCAGCCAATCCAGCTCCCTCTTGCAAAATCGAGGGCTTCCATTAAATTAGTATTTTTTCTACCAAGATCTGCCTTTTATTGTGCTCTACTTTGTACAGCCATGAACATATATTCTTCACAACCAGATGGAAGATTATTAGCCTGATTATTGTCATTAAAGAAACTGAGGCTCAGAGTTTAATTTTTCCTAAGACTCACATGGTAGGATATAGAGCTAAAACTGGATCTATTATTTTGTCCCCCTTGGTATTTGGACTGTCTCAAGCTGTATCTTCCAATAACTAGGAATCAGAACATAGGTACATGTGTGCACATACATACTACTGAAAACATATTCCTATACGGGTTTGTGTTATTCTTGTTGTTAAGGGTGTAGTTTCCCATTTGTCCCCACTCTGATGGTAATGTCATCTAGTCTCATGCAATGAGATGTAAAAACATCTATATAATCTCTTCTGGCTGACCTTATTTATAAACTCCATACTGCTATATATCTTAATTAGCCTACCTGCTCAGATACCTTGTGGTCAGTTTTGGCTTCATGTGTTCAAAACTGAGTTTCTGATCTTCTGTTAAGAAACCTCTCCTACCTCACCTTCTTTATTTGGTGTTACCTTTAAAATATATCCATAATCCAGCCCCTTCTTACCACCTTCCATTCTATCACCCTTATCCAAACCTCCATTGGTTCTTACCCAGATTACTACCCCTGAGTAGTAGTTTTGTATTGGTCATCTGTTCACATATTCTCAGTAAGTAGCTCAAATGATTCTTATAAAATAGAAGAAAACATTCTGTGGCACAAAACCTTACAATGACTTACACTAAAGCTATGAGTGGCTATAAATTCAGATTCTCCTTACCTGTACTTTTCTCTTTCCATGTAAAGACTATGAGACTTTTAGCTAAAAGGGATCGTAGAGTGTCTAAAACATTCTCTTTCCTATACGCTCCACTTACCCTCATTTGTTTCCTTCAAAGCACATGTAATACTCTGTAATTACCATGTTTATTCATTCGTTTGTTTATAATTTTCTCTCCATCTCAGATAGCCAATATTTAGCTCTTACTCCAAGTACATATTAATCTTTCTTATCAGTATAAGATAAAGGGATGGCAATTCAGTCAACGGACTTCCAAAACACCTAGATTTCTGACTCATTTCTCCAACCAAGATAATTATCGCCTATCCTGAAAATTAGGCATGCATGAATGTCAATGGGGGAAGTTGAGGTAATATGAATCTCTTGATTTGTACTCATTTTCAATGGCAATAAGTGCTGGGAAAACTATATATAAGTGTATTTAGGTTCAGTTTTACTTATTTATACAAAATATGAAACTAGATTTCTGCCTAGCATCTGCACATTTTATTTCATTTTTTAAATTTATTTATCGCATCTGCATATTTTACAATGCTACCTTCCAAAGGACTATAATAGGTCACCTATGATCATTTCATTATCATGCCATTTTTATTACAAAATTGTATACATACACACGCATACATACTTTTCCCATGATGACTTGCTGATGTTTGGTAAGTTTAAACAGACCTACCTTTTTTAAACTGTGCTTATACTTTTTGTTTTGCTTTGGAACAGAGGTTTGTTTTTCTTAGTTTTATTTCTCTGATATCTACTATATAGTAGTATAAGATATACTTGATTTTTAGTTTTTCTGACCTATATCTCTAACTAAAATGTAAGCTGAAATGGCATATATTTGTCTATTTGCTTCACTGCTTTATTGCCAGTACCTAACACATTATCTGGTACGTTATAGGTACTTGTTAATTTCATTTATTCAACAAATATTTAGTAAATATCTACTCTGTGCCAGGAACTGCCTTAGATTTTGGGGACACAACAATGAAACAAAAAGTAGTCTAGCATGATGGACCTTATGTTTTGGTGGGAGAGAGAGAAAACAAGTAAATATCAAGAAGTAAATAAAGATATGACATATTAAATTATGAGAAATGGTAAGGAGAAGAAATACAGTAGGAATGAGCATAAGGAAAGTTGGAGGAGGGATTCAATTTAAAATTAGGTCTAACTTTACCTGAAGTTGTGAAGTTTGGGTATAAAGACTTGAAAAAGTGATTGAACAAGCCCAAACAAATTTGCAGTGAGCTGGGGAAGAGTATTCTAGACATACAGAATACAGCAAATGTGTGAAATCAAGAGCTAAAAAGTGACTGGGTGTGTTCTAAGATTAACAAAGAAGTGTGGAGGCTGGGGCATAGTTAGTAAGGAAGACAGTAGTAGGAGCTGTCATTTACAATATTTGGCTTTTATTCTCCAAAACCTTGGAAGGATTGAGCAGGCAACACATGACTACATATACATTTGTATTGACTGGATAAATAAATCAACTAATTTGAACTGCATAGTAAAGGACTAGCTAAGGATAATAAACTAATTAACAGCAAACCAATACTAGAAGTCTGGTTCCCCTTATTATCCTTATGCCAATTAGACTTAGTATTTTCCTCTGTCCTCTTTTCATACACACCACATACCCAGATCTCTAGGGGCCAAACTAGTTAATTTATATTTTATTGTTGTATAAATGTCACACACTTTCAAAGCATAAGCATTCACAGACACAGAGATTTTATCTTTTGAAAAATCTCAATGTCTTCTTCAAATGAATAATCTCCCTAAATATTGCTATTTGCCCTTTAAAAATAGATTTACTTTTATGTAAGAAAGATTTCAGAAATATGTACAGTATGATAAGAGGAAAGTGTAACAGAATTCAAAATAAGGAAAATTTTCTTCCTCGAGGCTGCCAGAAAACCCCAGTCCATGCCAGGCTAGAAAACTAGCCTTTGGAGACTAAGAATTATTGACCCCTATTTCTGAGAAGTAGCATTTAATTGGACTCTTCTTACTAACTCCATTTCCTGGAATGAACAGAGGCCCTTGTCCTCAGCCCTAAACCATTGAACATTATCAAAATGAAATGTTATTGCTCAGGCACCTCTTGCAAGCATTTTGTTCGCCTTTATTGGTACTGTAGTTCATATTTAAATCTTTTTATCTGTCATTTTCATTTCTTGGACAGGGCAATCTAATGTGTTTGCTCTTACTCTACAAGCAGCATAAAGCAAGTTTAGTAAGCAGTAAAACTATATTTGCCAAGGAAGATATTGGATGAGGATGTTGAGTCCTATTCGCATGCAATATGCATGCCCAGACATATGGTTGAGAAGATAAAAGTAAATTCTATTATACCTTAATCATTAAATCCCACATTTGTCACTGAGCATGCAGGGCAAAATGCACTAAAAACCCTTGGGTCATTGCAAATGGAAAGATTCCTGAAACTATAATTCTACCTTTTTGAACAATAGAATCATGGATTCTAGCATCTTTTTAGTGGATTTATAAACCCAGGACTTTTTAGTCTGGTCTACTTACCTTCCTGATTACTACATACTGTGGCCTGAAAGTTTGTGTTCCCCACAATTCATATGTTGAAAACCTAATCCCCAGTGTGATGGTATTAGGAGATGAAATGTTTGGGAAATAATGATATCATGAGGGTGGATAAGGTCATGATGGAATTAATATCTATATGAAAAGGACTCAGAATGCTCCCTTGTCCTTTCTGCCACGTGAGGACTTAAGAAGAAGATGGCAGTATATGAACCAAGAAGAGGGCTCTTACCAGACAATGAATACGCCAAGACCATAATCTTGAATTTCTCAGGTTTCAGAATTATGAGAACTAAATGTCTGTTGTTTTATAACACTTTCTTAATTCATTTATTCAATCATTCTTTCATTCAAAAATGTTTGTAGAGCATGATCATATAATCATTAGGATAGTGAGTTGATTATATAGTACCTCTTTATTTTGTTAATATGCAAATTGCTTGGGTGTTCAAACCAAACTTATACATTATCTTTTCATTTTTTGAACCTCTCCATTTGCATGTATACATTCTATTTTATTAATTACTCTCCTAACTCTACAATGCTTTTATTATTTTAACGGAATTCTAGATTTGATTTGTAAATTTTTTTTTATAAATCTTTTTTTTTTAAGATTTTATTTATTTATTCATGATAGTCACAGAGAGAGGCAGAGACACAGGCAGAGGGAGAAGCAGGCTCCATGCAGGGAGCCCGATGTGGGATTCGATCCCGGGTCTCCAGGATCGCGCCCTGGGCCAAAGGCAGGCGCAAAACTGCTGTGCCACCCAGGGATCCCCTGATTTGTAAATTTTTAAAAAGAGTTTTGCATGTATCTTCCTTAAAGATACTGACAACTAACTACTTTTGTCCTCATTATTTCCCCCAAAAAAGATTATGGTAGCTACCTAAAATGAGATGCAGCATATACACTCTTTTTATTTTCTCTGGAATTATTTATGTAATATTAGAATATTTTTTCTCTTTTTATGTTTGGTATAATTTTGGCCTGGAGTTTTCTTCACGGAATGTACTTAAAAAAAAAAAAGATTTTATTTATTTATTCATGAGAGACACAGGGAGAGAGGTAGAGACATAGGCAGAAGGAGAAGCTGGCTTCCCACAAGGAGTCTGATGTGTGACTTGATCTGAGGACCCCGGGATCATGACCTGAGCCAAAGGCAGACATTCCACCATTGAGCACCCAGGTGCACCTTTCATGGAATATTCTTTTATTTTTATTTTTTTTACATTGTTTTTATTTGATTTCAATTTGTCAACTTATAACACCCAGTGCTCATCCCATCAAGTGCCCTCCTCAGCGCCCATCACCCAGTTATCCCATTCTTCTACCCACCTCCTCTTCTGCATCATGGGATATTCTTAAAGATTGAATTGCTTTTTAAATCTACATATGTGGAAATTGTTGCTATTTATGTTGGACTTAGTAAATTGGAATTTGTCCATTGCATCTAAAGATTTCAAATTTATAGTCATAGGTATATTTTAAAAAATATTTTTTTTTATTTATTTATGATAGTCACAGAGAGAGAGAGGCAGAGACACAGGCAGAGTGAGAAGCAGGCTCCATGCACCGGGAGCCCGATGTGGGACTCGATCCTGGGTCCCCAGGATCGCGCCCTGGGCCAAAGCCAGGCACCAAACCGCTGCGCCACCCAGGGATCCCCTTAAAAAATATTTTATTTTATTTTTAACATCTAAAACATTTTAGATGATATCTTCTGTTTTACTCTTGACATTGTTTTTTATTTTTTATTTTAATTTGTATTTATTTATTTTTAAAGATTTTATTTATTCATTCATGAGAGACACAGAAAGAGAGAGAGGCAGAGACACAGGCAGAGGGACAATGGGTTTTTATTTTTTATTTTTATTTGTATTTATTTATTTTTAAAGATTTTATCTATTCATTCATGAGAGACACAGAGAGAGAGAGAGAGAGAGAGGCAGAGACACAGGCAGAAGGAGAAGCAGGCTCCACGCAGGGATCCCAAAGTGGAACTCGATCCCAGGTCTTCAGGATCGTGCCATGGGCCAGAGTCTGGCACTAAACCACTGAGACACCCAGGCATCCCAGCTTTTTAAAGGTTTCTTAATTTTCTTTGATCAGCTTTGTGAGAATTTTTTCAGTCTCTTAGTTTTCTCATCTGTAAAATGGGAGGAAATAGTAATCATTTCATAGGAATGGCATAAAGGTTAAATTTTATATCATATATAAACAAAACAGTAATTGGACCTTAGCAAGTTCTCAATATGGGTTAACTGGAATAGCTATTCTATTATTATTAAGTCTTGATATTTTTATAACCTTACTAGGACCTGCTATAGCATAAGACAAGGAACGCACATTAAAAGAAGGCAGATTGTTGGTGCTAGCTGCAAATCAGAGGGAAGAGGCAGGCAATCTGCAAAGGAGTGTCAGTGCCTCAGAAAGTTGTAAGATACCTCCTCAGCTACTGGACAACTTTTCCATATTGAGCCCAAAGTCACTAAGATGAGGCAGCAGAGTTTTGATGAGCCGAGGGAGTATAACAACCTCATTGCAAGCAGTTATTGGTGAAGAGTATCTACCACTCCTCTACTTCTTTCCCTCTATAGAGGGATAGAGAGAAGAAAAGAGAGGAAAAGATGTATGAGAAGAGTAACTTCCTCTCACTCTCAATAATTCAACTGATTTAATTGAGCTAGTGAAGGAAGTAGATAGTTTTTTAAGTAAATATAATTTAGTATCAAAAACCAACCAAATAGGGGCAGCCAGGGTGGCTCAGCAGTTTAGTGCAGCCTTTGGCCCGGGGCCTGATCCTGGAGACCCGGAATCGAGTCCCATTTTGGGCTCCCTGCATGGAGCCTGCTTCTCCCTCTGCCTGTGTTTCTGCCTCTCTCTTTCTCTCTGTGTCTCTCATGAATAAATAAATGGAATCCTAAGAAAATAAAAATAAAATAAACACACAGAGAGAACAGGACTCTTGTCCTTAATAAAAAGTAACTAAAGAGCTGTAGAATCTGATTAAGACTTACAGGATGGGAAATGTAGATTTCTAGCATAATAACATGTGCTAGCAGGTGCAATTAATTAGGTAAATAGAAAGGTAGATGATAAATAGATATAGATAAACACACATGAAAATAATACATTCTTACACATACATATTTGGGGAGATTAGGGCAATCTTGAGAGTGGGAAGAATACAATATATTAATGTCAGTTGCAATAATTTAAATCTTAAAGTAATAATGAAAGATAATCATCTTTTAACTTCAAAATGGATGTTTTTACCTTCCAAACAGTGACTGAGATTCCAAATATCTTCCATATAATGGCTCCCCCATGTCTTAGGAAATAATTATTTTCTTCTGGTTGCCAAATGCTGATTTTACTCATCATTTGTTAAAAACACATTTTGGGGCACCTGTGTGGTTCAGTGGTTGAGTGTCTGCCTTTGACTCAGGACATGGTGTCAGGGTCCTAGGATTGAGTCTGACATCAGGTGCCTCGAAGGGAGCCTGCTTCTCCTTCTGCCCGTGTCTCTGCTTCTCTCTCTGTGTCTCTCATGAATAAATAAATGAAATCTTAAACAAAACCAAAAACAAAATATTTGTCCCATTGATGTGAACACAAAGTCTACTGTAGTCATGGCCATCTTAAGGTCCTAAGTTACTGTGTGATGTAGAGTCCTTTCCTCTTCCAAATGTGTATATCCTAAAATTTCTGACTTCTATTTTTTTTTCTGTTAGCAAATTGTCCAGTTCTCATCTGTGTATGTGGATTTCTTATAATACATGTCTAAAGTGAAAGTAAAAGCCAATGTTCATTATCTAACTACATCTCTTAGAGTTATATGTTCTGTGTACTGTCTTCTAAGTCATGACAGGTAACAGTTTTAATAAATATTGTATCACTGCATATAATAGTTTTCCATCTCTTCAGCCTCCAATATATTTCCTTGCTGTCCTCTATTATGAAGCCAATGTCACATATGTTAGAAGTTATTTTTATAGCCTCACATCACCTATTTCTGTATTAAAGGAACATCAGAGTAGTAAAACAAAAACCCTATAATCTCTGTGGCTTGAGACAATAGAAGTGTATTTTCTACTTAAAGATCAAAAGAATGTTTCTGGTCAGCAGATTGCTTTCTTCTGAGCAGTGATTCAGGATCTCTAATCCCTTTTCTATCAAGGCTCTTTTCTTTCATAGGTATAGTGATTTTCAGTGGAAGAGCAGATGAGAGGAAACTATACATGGGAGGTGACAATGGCCATGTTAGATGTGGTACATGTTACTTCCACTCAGATTCCATTGCCTAGAACTCAGTGATGTGGCCATTTAGCTACAGGACCATATTTAAAAACAAAGGAAGGAGCCGAGAAAAGCAGATATGTTGCTTGTATAAGGCAAAGAAAGACACGTTTAATGATCCACTAGCTGGTCCCTTCCACAATAGGCTAATAGGTTCTAGATATTTAATTGAGATGTGTTAAGTTTACCCTGATGTCACCTAGAATGGAATTTCTATAAAGGAAGAAATCATGCTTGACTTTCATATAATTATAATCCTAGCATTTAGCTTATGCTATAAAAGTGATAAAAATCATTTAACTAATGATGATCCAGTAGGCAGTTGGATGTAGGTTTTTTAATGGTTCTTTATGAGGAACTTTAAGATAAGTGGCTACTGTTCGAAGTAATTACCTGAGAGGACAAGGGTGGAAACCAGGGATTTGTGAAAATAGATAGGTTTGTAAGAATATGCTGATAGATGGATCACTGACATGAAGTTAAGAATTTACCTAGATGAGGAGAGATGTGCATAAGAAGAGAGGAGGAGGAGAATGAACAGGAATCAATGTTAAAGGAAATTAAAAAATCAATTTATTTACTTCCACAGAGTTCTGAAAACTATTCATATTTATGATTCATTCAATTTTATCCATTTTCATTGTTTTATATACTTATATACATATGCTTTCTTCCAAAACATTATTAAGATCTTCAGAAGTTATGACAGTCTTTTAAAAATATCAGTGCCTGGGACACCTGAGTGGCTCAGTTGGTCAATATCTGCCTTCAGCTTCAGTCTTGATCTCAGGGTCCTAGGATCGAGCCCTGTGTTGGCCTCTCTGGTCAGCAGGGAATTTTCTTCTCCTAGCCCTCTGACTCTCCCCACCTCCCTGACCCCACTTGTGCTTCTCTCTCTCTATCTCAAATAAATAAAATAAAAATTTAAAAACAATCTGTCCCCTATAATGGCTATTTCAGATATTTGCGTGTAGTACACATTCCATGAACATCTTAAGCTGACTGAGGATTTTTAAAACATCTCCTTAAATTGGAAAAGAGGGACGCCTGGGTGGCTCAGTGATTGAGTGCCTGACTTCAGCCCAGGAGTGATCCTGGAGTTCTGAGATAGAGTCCCACATTGGGCTTTCTATAGGGAGTCTGCTTCTCCCTCTGCCTATGTCTCTGCCTCTCTGTGTGTGTGTCTCTCAGGAATAAATAAATAAAATTCTTTAAAAAAAATAAATAAAATGGAAAAGAAGTTTAATGTTAATGAATTCACATTTTGTTAGAATCAATACTTAAAGAATGAGAAAGTATTAGTTTAGTAGTCATTAAGTGCTATCATTTTATCATATTTTGGAGAAAGCAATTTTTAAATATTAAAAAATTAAAAAAAAACCCTTCATTATACAACATGACCTTGACATTTTACCATACTCCAAAGTTCAGAAAATAAGTCTCACTGAGAAGCTCAATTACCTGTGTATGCCCAACTGTAAAGCATCACAGTGAACATACAGGATATTGTTGCTCACTGATTGACAATGAGTCCCCTTATGAATGAGAGAGGAAGCAGTAATTTCACAGCTTTGGGAATTTTTATTACATGGAGAGTTTGGTATGACATTTTTGTCCTATATATTTCAGGGCATCTTGGCAGCAAACACGTTGTTTTATACAGCAAATTCTTTAGAAGATGACTTCGACTTGAGGTGAAATGAAAAATGTACCTGGAGTCCATAATGTCTGCCATGTAATTAGTTCTCTTGCTGCTGGCATGGTAGGTTGTGAAATTATGGCTCCTATACCTGCTGAGTCAGCCTTTCTAGTCCAATCTTAGTATTATTACTACTAATCCTTTTCTCTTTCCTTGTCTGTTCAGAGTCCCATGAGGCTTCTCAATCAAGAGTCTCAATAAAAGACTGAGCAGCTCCATATGGCTGTGCGGTGGTGAATGTAGAATGGGCTCTTGGTAGGAAACATTCAGGGAGAGGAGCACTAATAGATTCTGTGCCTTCAAAGTCTATAATTTCAAGTGATAATTAGAAGAAACTACAAGAGAGGCTGTTTCCAGACTCTCCATTTGTATTACATATTCTATTTGAAATCTCCCCTAAAATAGAAAATAAATATTATTTAGGTTTTAGGGGGAAGCACCATATATCATCTTGACTTTATTTGCATCTTTATATCAAAAGCTTGCCAGTAACTAAAATCAAGTTCTTAATATAGATGTTTCAAAAAGTCAAAACCAAAAAATATTCTAGTAGTGTTTTGTAAAAATTTTATGGCAACCTGTCCCAGTGAAAAGTTTAGAGCTATGAAATCAAACAGGCATGGATTTGAATTCTGTTACCCACTTGGCATGTGAACTTGAACAAAAGACTTGCTACTTATACCTTTCTTTTCTTACCTGTAAAATACAAGTGTAGAAAATATTTTTCAGCATTTGAAATTATTAAAATAATATGATATTTATAACTTAGCATATTTAGCTGCTAAACATATCACAACTATAGGGGTGGTTTGTTTGTTTCTTGAAGGTTTTAAAAGTTGAGGCCCCACCTCCTAATACCATCACTCTAGGAGGTAGGTGGGGCTTCAGTGTAGAATTTGGGAAGGATACAATTACACCCATAGCACTCATTTAAGAATTTAAAAAAAAAGTAAGGGTACAGAGTGTTTTCATGGAATCTGAAGAAAGTAAATCAAGCAGACATGCTTCATCTAAAGCTGGAAGCTAAGAGAAAGGAAGAGACACTCTTGTCTCACAGGAACTCTTGTCTCTTCACCGCCTCTTCCCTTATTCTAATTTTTCCTTACCCTCTTACTTGATACCATTTTCTTTTCCTTCCATTGACAGCTTGCATATGACGCCCAAGAATCCACAAAGAAGATTTTTACATTGTTTACCAAAAGAATGAAACTGATTTCTCAAATTAATCTTCTTTATTCAAACTACAAGTTTTCAGAAGCTACGCATCCCACAGACTGAATGCATTAAATCTGTTGGCATCCTTAATCGAGTCACCAATGGTTGTGGTTATGAACTCGGATATTCTACTCAGACAAAAGAATTAAGGTCTATGAACTTAATGATACCTTGCCTCATAGAGATAATGTGTTAATCTTTTTCTTCCAAGTTGTAGGTATGAGCATAAAGTCCAACAGCAGAAGATGATAGACTCCAAGGTTCCAGCAGAGATCAGGGCCACAGGCACCCACAGCAGGCACAAACTATCAGAATGGAGTCAAAACTCTTCAAAAGAACTCAATCCCTATCCAGTAAATGCTTATATTGCTTAGAAGCAATCTTGTCAAATTAACTCACTTCACAGCTGAAGTAACAGACCGGAGATATAAAGTGATTTAAAGTTTAACAACAAAGTAGTGAATCAAATGAGATTAGAACCAAGATCACATGGATCAGGGATAATAACTCTCATTCTACCACATGTGAAGTTTCATGTTTTCACCAAAGTACATATGCATGTGTGTATTCAGCTGAGTGTTTATGATATACACACATAGACATACATGATTCAGATGGATTAGATTTGGATGTTAAAAAAGAAAAAAAAAACTTTTCAAAATAAAGTAACAATAAGTGCCTGGTACATGTTGAGTCTTCAATAAATGGTATTTAATTGGATATATAACTGGACAAATGGGCCAAGTACATTCAAATGGCTATTGATGCTCACCTCAAAATAAAGTTTAAAGTCAATGGTGGAGTATAAAGCCCTTCCATCTGCCATACTATTGCAGGAAGATTTTCCTTAAGGAGATTAAGAAGAGGAAAAAAATAAGTTAACTTCAGGTTTGATAATTTATTTCCTGAAGTAGCCAGAAATAAAATAAAATACAAGTTAATTTAATACACTCTGTAATCTATTTTCAGGCAGGTAGCATCAGGTCATAAGAGAGTGAGGCAGAAAAAAAAAATCATTCAGACCAACTTGTCTTTTCATCTGAGGGACAGGTTTGAGGAAATCAGCAGAGCATGTGTTTTTCTATGTGTAATACTTTGGAGAAATAGGAATGAGAAAAGGCAGAGATTGTTTAATAGGGGTTTTATTGCAACATGGTATTTGTTTGAACTGCAGATTAAGTACTGTTTGGAAGTGACGTATTGCCCTATCGATCCAGAAGTGGGGGAAAAATCATATGCTTCATGAGAAAATAAATTCTGGATTAAAATAATCAGAAATGAGTACTATTCAGGCACTCAGTTTCAAATAATGCTAACTTTTTAAAGGTTGTTTTTATGAGAGAGAAATAGATATTTCTATAATGAATTCAATAGTTTTTATTGACTTCATTTAAATAACAATATGGTTTACTTTGAAAGCTCTCCTGAATAAAATTGAGATACTCTTTCTTATTGAGATAATATTTCTTATACTACTACACAGAGTTGTCGATATCTTCTTCTTAGACTCCATAAAGGTGCTGTTAATAGGCAACATATTGGTATAAAATAGGAAAATACATAGGAGTGTAATGATCAGATAAACTGTTCTTATAGCATGAATAAAGATAGAGCCTTTTATGAACCTATCTCAGACCCTTGGTCAACTTCCTACGGCACCCATGATTATTCTGGAACACTGAATATGATAGTATTCTGTTTTAAATTATTTTCTGTAATCAAAGAACTGCATATGTCTTTGAATCACTCATTAATAAAATAATATTTAACAAATATTTGTTGGGGATCCCTGGGTGGGGCAGTGGTTTGGCGCCTGTCTTTGGCCCAGGGCGCGATCCTGGAGACCCGGGATTGAATCCCATGTTGGGCTCCTGGTGCATGGAGCCTGCTTCTCCCTCTGCCTGTGTCTCTGCCTCTCTCTCTCTCTCTCTCTGTGACTATCATAAATAACAAAACAAAACAAAACAAAACAAAAAAACCCACAAATATTTGTTGAATGACAATCCACTGCATATCTTTTCTACTTCATTCATTCATTCAATGTACAATTTTTAAATGTCTACCATTTGCAAGTTTTGGTCTAGGTGTCCATTCTATGTATGTTATACTGTTTCATTATGTCTTTTCTGTCTCTTCACCTTATTCCTGGGCCTCATTCTTTTGTCTCTCCTTTCTTCATTATACCTGTATTTTCCAGTACTCAAATTCATGTTTTAGCTAATATTTAAGTTGCAGATAACTCTAACCACAAAGTCCTTAAATGTTTTTATAGCACTTGGGGTCTAGCATTTCTATTTTGTATTTTTTGATATTTTGAGTTTTTGCAGATCTTCTCAAATCTTATTATTTTCCTCAATAAACCAAAGTTTTTAAAAATTATAGCCTGGCATTGGTATGTTGGGGTAGAGGAGAATAGAAGCTGAATACATGCTATAAAAATTATCTCTCATTTGTTCCAGGCTTCTACAGCCATGCAGAATAAAACATGATTTAATATGTCAATAGATTACTCCACCATGCTCTTTTATTGGTGAACAATGGGACTTGGAAAAAAATAATAACCTCCATTCCAAAGTCTGTATTACTATGTCCTCTCCTAACCATGGAGTAGGCATGAGCCTAGTTACCCAGGTCTTTATTTGAGCCAGATTTTCCCTATGACAATTTCCACATGAGAGCTATTAGGGCTGCAAGAATGACAGTCTCTTAAGAATTTTGAAGGGCAGCATACATAAAATATAATTACACTTCCTTTTTATAAGAGAAGGCTCACTTGGAAAGTTTACTTTATTCAGAAATATTTTCTTAAAACCCAGAGTGCTTAGCCTAGGAAGAAACATTTTTTTTTGACTCTGGAGAAGTGTTCAGTTGGCATGAAACAATTTGAAGAACAACGATCTTTGGCTTAATGTCAACTAAACAAATACACATTCTTGTTCAGTACACTGAGCAAGCTCATCCTCTGACCCCAAATTTCATGTATATTTTTCTCATCCTTGAGGTCGCAGCACTACTCCATGATCTCAGGAACCCAGGTAGCAAGAGGCAACTACCACTTCTGTTGACATTGCCTGCATGAAGTCTTGTTCTTCTCTGCCAGGAGCCTGATAGTTTGTTGCAGAATAGAAGGCAGTAGAGTCTGAGCCCAATTTCTTTTGGGACCAGAATCGGCTTCATTTCTTTTGCTTGCTTTGATTTTCCAAAGCTCAATTTCAGTTAAATGAGGGGTCTCTCTAGGGTTATGCTAATATAAAATCCAGAAATTTTTAAAAGGCAAACCAGTCTTGACTTCACACTATTCACCGGTTATTTTCAATCTGCAAATCTTCATGGCAGGCAGCAGTTCTGTTGTGCACATATCCAGTTTGGGTGTAAGTATTTTTGTATTGAATGGAAGACACTATATCTAGTTCTCAGCATCCAGAGATGGTATCATGGATTTCTTCTATTCTAGACACCTGCAGAAATCTAATCCTTTCTGTAGGCTTTCAAGAGCAATTGGAATTTATCCTCTAAAATTTCTGCCATTAAGCACCTTGCACCCCCTTCACTTTAGAAACAGACATCTGCATATTTATCACTTCTCCTTTCCAGCATAATTCCCCTCAAAGAGCCTAGAATTCACTAGCTTCATGAAACAACAGTGCTCTGAGGCAAAGGAACAAAGGTGTATGAGGACCAAAAAAGCTGCACTTCATTTTGTTTCTCCAGAGTATCCAGGATGGAAATATAATATTTTAATACATTTTACCATTTTCTCATTTTATTGGGTTAGTACAACCAGTTTTTTGCAGTTCAACCTAGCTCTATCTCCAGTTACCACTCTCAACATTACTTGCTATTTAAATGCTTGTCCTCACCATGAATAAAACATTTGCTATGTGCCCCCCTTACTAGACACTTTTTATTATTTTTTAGTCTTCATAATAACTCTATGAAATAAATATGACTATTATTCCCAGTATAAAGACACTAAAGACAAAGGATTTTTTGTAATTTACCTAAAATGACATAACATAATAGTTAATAGGGATGGGAGCCTGGCCCTCACCCATTGTGCACGATTGCATTACTTCACCCTAATTTATATCAACCAGTAGAGGTTTGAACCAAATCTGAATCAAAGAACAAGACAAACCACATTCATTATGTTGAACTTTCAAATGAATACACATGGTCATTTTGTTACTGAACCATGATTGAAACACCCACTGAAACAGTTCAAGCCAAACGCAAACCAAATACTTCCTAAATTGATAGAGGTAGAATAATGAGCATCAGATTAAACCAACCCTATTTGGCCTGTTTCTTTGTACTCAAGTCCTAAGAGAAAGATCATTCTTAGCTGTATTCACAGCAAAATAATGCTTTAGGAGCCTGCCAATTTTAAAGCAGGGAGGCCAAGAGAATCACCAAAGTTCTTTACCCCTCCTCAGCCTGAGAGCCTACCTTGTTGCCCCCTTTATAATCAGAAACACAAGTTCATTAAACTCCTTATTATTTTTTCCTTAGATATAAGTATTTATTAAAAATTTTAAAAACTTTGGACACCAACTCAGGAGGCTTTCATGTAAATGTTCTATTATTAAGCTTCCCCAGCTGCATATTAAAACCTTTGGGTCCATAGAGGCATACCTGTGCTCCAGCTGCACTATGCAACATCATTGGCAAATTTTGAGGTTTAATTAAAGAATACTTATCATAGCTGCATGGCACGGGAATGTTGGATGACAAAACCCTGGTGTTGTGAAATTAATTACATCACCATAGTGGACTCTGTGCATGTGGAAAACTTGAACCCAAAGAAACAACTCATTAATCTTCACAAGCTCTCCTAAGGTAGGGGAGTTATTTTTTTGTGTTCACAACAAGCCTTCAAGAGGTAAGCTCTGAGGGATTTTTTTTTCTTATAGCAATTGTTTATGTTGCAGAAATGAAACCTAAGAAATACTGAATGTTAACAAATGCAAATAATTTGGGTAAGCACTGTTCTTTAAATCCTTGCAAAGCAATCTTTTAAAACAGTCTTGGTTATAGCTTTTAGCTACTATTTATTTGACACTTGCTATGGACCTGCATACACTAAAAACCTTACTTATCATTTTTAATAGCAAAATATTTCTAAGTTTTGATGCCAATGCCCCTATATTATGGGTGGAAAAACTAAAACATATATTGGTCAAACAACTAATTAATGTTACTAAATTGGTAATGGTGAGTCATGTTATGAATCCAAGCTCTATTATTTAAAACCCACTGTCTACCTTATTAAGCAAAGCCAACGTGCAAAAAACTAGCAAAGTTTTCAAAGTAGAAAAAAGATATAAGACAAACTCGATGAGGTATTAGTGAGTAGACATTTAAAATGCTTGTGTTTTGGACAATTGGTTTAGGTGGAAATTATTTCATATTTATTACCTTGAAATCCCTCAGGAATATTTAAGTAAGACTAGAAACAAAACAAAATCATATTTATTGAAAAGTTATGCACTGAAAATGTATTATTCAAGTTTGATAATTATTATGATTAATAACATTATCTCTGGACAATTAATAACTCATGAGAAAGAAGAGGTGTAAGTGGTGAACCAGTATGTTTTTCTTTTAAATTTTATTTATTTGAGAGTGAAAGAGAGAGTGTGCAAGCATGAGCTGGGGGGGCAGGGAGGAGCAGGCAAAGGGAGAGGGAGAAGCAGGCTCCCTGCTGAGCAGGGAGTCTGATGTGGGGCTCATCCCAGGACCCTGGGATCATGACCTGAGCTGAAGGCAGACATTTAACCAACTGAGACATCCAGGTTCCCCAAGGCAGTATGTTTTGACCATGAGTTTTTCTCCTGAGTGATGAATTACAGAAGTTTAATGGAATCTTCCTGTTTACACAACTTTGAAGGCACTATTAGTTGCTGGAGTAATCATGGTCAATTTATACTTAATTTTCACAGTTGATGGATATTTGCCTAATATCTTCTTTGTGCTTTAGCATTTCCTTTAGTTACAGTATGTAGAATAGTTAATGGGTTCACCAGTATTGAGCTTAAGATCTTACTCTTTTTGGTAAAAAGTGATTATAGTAGCTCACAACTCACAATCAGTGTTGACACGCATTAGATTTGCCTCAGGATGTCCTTAGGACTTGTCAATAGGTCCCTTCTGATTGGTCAATGCCTTTTACCTGTCAACTACCTCTGCTTTTAATTATAAGACATTAGAAAATACTGTGCATGTAATTAAGACTCTCCATGACAGCATCCTCTCTAGACCTCTATCATAACATTTGGCATACTGTTAGAAATTTTGAGTGTACTTTTACCCTCTTCATATGCTCTTTAAGGACAGATAAAATGGATTATCAATGTTGTATTCGTAGAGACTTATCATTCCGTAGGTGCTTGTTATTCTGTAGGCATTCCTTCAATTAGAAATTAAACTCTGCAAAATTTAAGGATGTTAAAATCTGGTCTATAGAGATAATGGGAATTCTAATTCTATATTTTTCTAAAAGCTAGCATTTTTTTTTTATTTATTTATTTATGATAGTCACAGAGAGAGAGAGAGAGAGAGGCAGAGACATAGGCAGAGGGAAAAGCAGGCTCCATGCCCGGGAGCCTGATGTGGGATTCGATCCCGGGTCTCCAGGATCGCGCCCTGGGCCAAAGGCAGGCGCCAAACCGCTGCGCCACCCAGGGATCCCTAAAAGCTAGCATTTTAAGAGATGATTATAATATTTCTTAATGGTAGTCTGCCATTATTTACATTGATTTTTTTTTTTTTTTATGTGAACATGATTACAGCTTAAGGGAAAGTTCACCTTGAGAAATGCCAGCCTGATGATCAGTTTCTGCCAGTGGTGGGCCTTTGGTATGTTCTAATCAATGTTTACCAGGAGGCTGATTTTCATCCCATATTGTAATCACTCTTTTACTATTCATTTCCATTTTCTTTTACCATGAGCCTTTTATATTTCCAATAAACATATCATTTAGAGCTTTTTAAAATTGCGTACTATTGATGTGATTTATATATGAAAATGTCAAATCTTTACAGATAGGACTTTAGTCCTCTTCATTGTTGCATAACTGAGAGTTTAGGGAACGTGTGGTATATTTAAAACACTAAAATTGTAATTTATTGCAGACTCTTTGGTCTTCTACTAGATTTTCGTATTGAGATATGTCTGATATTCCCAGGAATATAATAACTTATTTCACAAGTTCAAATTTAGTCATTCTGGTCAGGAATGTTGTTCAATACTTCCTATAGCTAACTGTTCACTTTCTTTGTCACCTCTGTTACTTCAGAACTGACATTCCTCAACTTGCTACTACTCTACTTTTTCCCATTCATGGGCATAGACATTTCCTTCAAACCTATTTCCTAGATACAGACAGCCTCAAGTTGCTACAAGCCTTCAAAAATGCCTTTTTAATCCCCAGATTTTAAGTAAAATTTATTGAGTTGTTTTTATATATTTATTAAGATAGGGCATATAACCTTTATAATCTTTTAAAATTGATTCATTAAATATACAGCTTTTGCATCTATGTAACTCATTTATACCACAAAAGTACCAAGCCATAGTGAAACCAAAAATAACCAAATTCCATGTCTATATGTTGTGTGACCACTGAGTATGATGATGCCTCTTGAGCTGGAGGATTAATCTCCCTAGAATTCTTCCTCTTGACCTTTACAGTACTTCAAAATGACCTTAAGAAAAAGAACCAGAATTTGAGTAACTGATGTAGCACTGCTTACCTATGCTTAACATAGATAATTTGAAGCTAGAAGCTTGGTAAGCATGTACAAAACTTAGTACAGTTTAAAGTACAGGCTGAGGCCTAAGCACAAACACAGAAAAAGGGGTGCATATTTATTCCACATTTCTCCTGTCTAAAAGGCTGTCCATGAAGAGACATGGTTTTTGATATGGTAGAGTCATTGTCACAAATAGGAAAAGGTAACCTTGCAAAGCTCAAATTTAAGCTATAAGGTATTAAGGATGATAGCTTTACTGAATCCCTTCAGGAATGTGTGTTTGTCTCTAAAGTGGACTCTACTATTAGGGCCAGAATCTTCCTTGCTGAAGTCAGGCTGCAACATCCACCATCCAGAATCCCTGCATTTTATCGAAGCCCATATATTTTTGGTGGTCTATGGGCTTGCTTTAGGTCCATATTACAGGAGACATCAGCCCATAAATACTGGTTTTGTCAGTAGTAGCAAGCTGGAAAGATCAGATTTCATATAATTTTAGTTTTAGAGCAAAATGCCAGAGCCTTAGAAGTTAAAAATAATAGTCATATCATATAACACAGAAACCTGCATAATATACAGATCAAAGGTCTTTAGAGGTCTTTAGAGACTATATTTAGGACCAATAATTCCTAAATTACCTCTCCTGGCCACACCAGAAAGAAGCTTCAACCCTTCCATCTATATATCATTCCTTCAATTACTTATAAAAATCCACAACTAATGTGACAGATGTTGGGGCATAACTTGACGCAATTACCAGCATGCCCTTCTCTCCTCTAAGTTCTTAACCAGTTGGGAAATAAGCAGGAGGCATGTTGACAAAGCTCCAAATGTCACCTTTGTTTATCTACAGAATTTTATATATCTAAAGAAGTTAGATTCTTAATATTCTTTTGCAGGAAACAGGTAAATTTATTCAGTCTCAGACTGTATTACATAATGCTGGGAGATGGGAGAGAAGAAAAAGGAAGACAAACACAATCTAGATTTAGAAGAAACAAAATACAATTATCTAATTTTGCCAGAGTAGAGCACCACAATCAAGGCTGGCTAGAGTGTAGGTAGTGACTGGAGGGATTCTTTGGCACAGCAATGCTCATACTTTTTTTGACTCAGGACAAAAATTCGCCTACTTAAATTTTACATTTTTACACATTTATTTATGTGGACTGCATCCACTGATATTTACTTGTTAAAAATTAAAACTAAGAACATTTAGACTTATGTATGTATTTAAAAATACATATAAAAAACCCATTGTGTTGACATATATTTATTACAGAACAGCCATATTTTACAAAACTAAAAAATAGTGACAAGAATGGTATTGTTTTATATTTTTGCAAATGTTTGTCTGATTTAATAGAAGATAAATGAATTTGCACAGGTGTTTCTGAATCCAACCCGCAGTAAGCTATTTATATTGAAGTAAAGGGGGAAATACTTGCACATACATGTAGTTGAAAATGAAAGACTGCAATTGCCTTTTTAGATAAGAGATATACTTCTTCAATACTACACTAAATATCAACAAGTGGTACTTTCTTAAAACTTAGATAAAATGTAACGCATGGGACCATATCAATGTACTTTCTACACTCTTGTATATTAGAGTATATTGGCCTATCTACCACTTAGAATAGATCTTATGTCCCATCATCATTTTGTAATATCATGTATTTAGACATTTGGCAAATACTTTTTCAGTAAGTTATACAGATCTTTCAAACGTTGATACATTTTATTATGTAATATAAAAATGTCATTTTTATTTATGTTGCCACTGATCTCATCAGATATATGTGTGGGAAAATGTCAAACACATGTTTGGCTGATACAAAGCTTTCATTTTTACCATTGGCAGAAAATTCTCAGTTATTTACTTGAAGTGAAGGCTTATTTCACTAATTTTTGATATAATATCTGTCCAATTTTGAAATCTGAGTAATCATACTTTAATATTTTTTTCAAGAAGCATTTCTATTCCATGAAAGAAACAGCTAGTTTAGCTTGCAACTAAAATCATTGCATGAATTTGAGACAACCAGCATACTTCAGTGTGTGGTAAAAGTGTTATATGCGTACTTCCCAGTTCATCACCCAGATCACACATATGTTAAGATTTAATCAAAGTAATACTTAATAATTAATGAAGAACACTTTTAGGGAAACTTGGCATTTTGTTTTTGTGGGCATGATGGTGAAGAACACAATGACTGCTAGTACATTTTGGTGCCTGCGCCTTTCTTGACTCACACTATGATGCCAGTAGTTTTACACCCATAACTTTTGCACCAGAGGTATAAATTGCAACACAATAGAAAAGAAAAAAAAGCAAAAGTTTCTTAATCCAGGCATTAAAAAATGTCTTAATTTTAAGGCCTCATAAAAGTGTCTCCAGGAACCCTGGAGGTCCATAGATTACACTTTGAAACCTCTGTTACAGAGTATATATTGTTAGCAACTTTATAAAGATAGCAGCTTGCCTCAGGTAAAATAGAATTTTAAGACAGAAGGTATAAAATAACTGTTTTTAATCTCAGTTTATCAAAGATTCAACACATTTGGGGACTAAGTGTGAGAAAAAGTTACTTTTTTTGAAAAGTTGAGTAAATGGAAATTCCAGGATCAAGTTTCACAGGTAATTAGGGCAGGAGACCAGAAGAATCACAGAAGGAAGCTATTGAATTTGAAAGTTGGAAAAAAAGAAACCAAGGCCCAGAAAAATCTAAGCACTTTCCACATTATTGCTTTAAGAAACTTAATGATTGTTTATTTGCATCTTTTTACATAGAATTATTTTACTTTAAAAAAAATTTTTTTAAATTTGAGTGAGAGAGAGAACACATGGGGGGGGGGGCGGGCAAAGGAAGAAAGAGAGAAAGAGAGAATACCAAGCAGACTGTACTGAGCAGAGAACCCGACATGGGGCTCGATCTCAGGAGCCTAAGATGAAGACCTGACCTGAAACCAAGAGTCAGACACTTAACCAACTGTGCCACCCAGGCGCCCCTATTTCACTATTAAATTTGGTTTTCCACAACAACAAAGAAAATCATTTCAGTTTAATCATTTAAGTAAGGCTTAGTGTTGTCCACTGGATACTAATGAAACTTAGAAGTATATCACATACTCACATACATTCAGATATTTTAAGGATTTTGGAAGAACATGATTTTAGGGGAGGGGCTGGGTTGATGGCTTTATCTATCCTTCCATCAGCTAAGTCCTATTTCAATATATCATGGATAGTTTTCTATGTCACTGAGTGATCTACATCATTCTTTCTTATGGTTTCATATAATTTTATTTTATGGACATAACATTTATTTTATCTAAATTATCCAGTGTATACTTTTAGATATATCCAAAAATAAAGATGCAGGGGGAGAAAAAACATAAGCAGGTAATTTATCACGGAAGAAAAACAAATTTTAGTATACGTGTAATAATGTTCAATGTGACTAGAATTTAAGAAAGTATGAATTAAAACAATAAATATTGTTTCTGCTCATTTGAACAACTATTTTTTAAAGCCATAAAATCTGTTGTTAAAAAAGAAGAGGAAAATACGTGTTCTCATAAACTGATGCTAGCAATATAAAATTTTACAACCTTTCTGGAGGGTAGTGTTGTGAATTTTGTGATGTATATCACAAATGTTAAGATATACATACATAGAATTCATCAGTCCACTACATAATTCCTCAACAAATATGTATTACCATGCTATGACTATGTAATAAATGTACAAAACAATATTGGTAGTGCTCTAATGGATCTCAAAGTCCTATATAAAAGGAGCATGTGCATACATAACTGTGTAATAGAAATTATTGTGAAAAATGCTTACAAGTTGCTGTGATGAAGAAAAGGAGGGTGGGGTATTTCCGTACGGAGGGTATGCAAGTCAGGTCTCTGAGACCCTTTAGACGGGAAGAGGTCACCATGAAAAGCCTTAGAATCTATTGTATAAAGAGAAGACACAAATTAAAAACAAAACAGAAAACAAAAACAAACAAAACAGAGTGACTGTCAACAGCTTAGTTAGAAGGAAAATGAAACATGAGTTCAGAAAAACAGGTAAAAGTGAAAGCAAGTAGAGTCCAAGGTGAAGAGTTTGGATTTTATTCTTTAATGTTGTGTGTAACTGAGGTCATTCTTCTACTGGCCTCTTCTTAATGTTGACTTTTTCTTTTTCTTTTTCTTTTTTTTTCTTTTTTTTTTTTTTAAGATTTTGCTTATTTATTTGAGAGAGAGAATGAGAGAAAGAGAGAAAGAGAGAGAAAGCATGAGCCAGGAGAAGCAGGGTCTCTGCAGAGCAGGGAGCCTGACATGGGGCCTGATCCCAGGACTGTGGGATCAGGGCCTGAGCCCAAGGCAGATGCTTAGTCAGCTGAAACACCCATGTGCCCCATTACTGCTGACTTTTGATTGCCTCCCTCTAGGAATGAAAATATCCTCTGACATTGCTAAGGATCGCTGACAGATACAGGGCTTTCCATATTAGATCACATGGCAGGAAGATCATGCAGGAATTTTCTGCTTTATTCCTGCTTATATAGAAAATTCTCTGCCGTGTACCAAGAGCCATTTCCATCTATTATCTATTTGCATTGCATCTCGGGAGATTTATTTTCTTTTATGAATTCATGTAGTGCGAAAAGCTGATGTGTATGGAAACGGATAATTCTGAACAGATTGAAACAAGTTTGTAACATATTAGATTTATGATTTTCTGGTCTGGCAGTCATGGAGATGCATCACTCAGAATGCCCTTTGAGATAACCTGCTGCTCCTCCCTTCCTTAGGTCTCCTCTCCAGGCATTGCACCTTTAGATCTGCCATAGCCCACATGTCAAGGTCATGCCCAGTCAGCTTCCAGCTGATGACAGAGAGCCTTAGGGGTGCTAGAGTGTGACCACTCCTGTCAAATGTGGGACTCCTCTAATAAGCAATCTTGGCTCTGTCTGGATGAGGCTTTCTCAGAGCCACACTTCAGACTTACGCAATCCCCCTTACTTCCTATGTTCCTTTCACAAGTGTCATGTCACTCCTAACTTGGAAGGTTCTCTGTCTAAACTTGCTCCCTCTCCCACCTTTACCTTCACTGGCACTATCCCCAAGAAGTAATTTGCCAAGTACTTTCTTCTTTCCATCTGCTTCTCAAAGGACCCAAACCAAAAACCTGTCAAGTCCTGGTGTAGACAACAATATCCAACCTAAATGCTAAAAACAGGAATGAGTCAAAAGCCTTTCCCAGTCCTTTTTTGACTGTCCATGTTTTTCGAATGTCCATTATTACCACAGTCATTGACATATGCATACAACATAACTATGTTTCCACATTTAATCTCATCATTTTTACTTGATGTAAATATAATTTAAATATTTTTAATCCTAACTCTCATCTTATTCTTTTGTCTTCTTAAGTGTATTATGGGAGCTATGAGTGAAAGTTGGGAGAGTTTATGTTAGCCAAACAGCTATCACTTTTATAATTAAAGAATTCTACTCATTTCTGGTAATGGATACACCTTTATGACCACACATGTACATTCCAAATCTATGCTATCCTTTTTTTTTCTTTACTTTTAAAAAATTCAATTAGCCAACATAAAGTACATACTTAATTTCAGATGTAGTGTGCATAGACTATCCTTTTATATCTTGGCAGTCATCTCCTTTTTATTTGCTGACATTCATGCAGCCAGGTATTTCTTTGATTCTTTGTATATTAAATAAAATAGAATAGCTGAGTCTTTAGTAAAAGCTGAACTATATAGTACCATAATATCAGAGTTGTTGATCTCTAATATAATAACCATTTTACATTTCTTCCAAATAATCAGAATGTTAGCAAATTTGAATAGAAGATATTTATTATGTAAAGAACGTATTTATTATATAAACAAAAGATATTTTTTATTATTATTGGGGCTCTGCATGTACCATTCAAGCTCAATTGTCCAAAGAATAAGACCCACAGAGTCCAAAAGTGACTCCACTTGAACAAATAATTATTAATCCACTTTCACGTGCCAGCCATTTTTGTGGGAAATGTGGGAGTGATAAAGTAATCAAAGCAATAGTCAAAGCTACTTACAATATAATAGTGAACATGTAAAGACAAGAATAAGGTATAATAAAAGTAATTATTGAATTTAAAAATAGTCTTTAAAGCCCAGATTAAAGATCATTTGAGGATACCGGGAAAGCCTCAAGGAACACCTTAAAAAATACAGTTTCCGTGGATTGGACTAATTCACACTGCAGGGTAGGAGGAAGAAATGAACAAACAGAAAAAAAAGACTAATAAAGTTCAGACAATTCTCTAGGAAAGGGGTGGAAAAGAGTAAGTATAAAGTGGAGTGCTAACTTATGAGGAGTAGAAGTTGGTAATTGTTTTGAACTTTAGATTTCAGAATTTGTTCAATCCTTCCCTGGCTTCATTTTATGTTATAGTTGTAGCCCACAAAGATCAAGTAACTTTCCCAGGTCATCTAGTCTGTGTAAGGTGACACTGATAATGGGATTTGTTTCTCCCATTTTCTCCTGGGGCTTTTTCTATTATACCACGTGCAAGGGCCTAAAATATAAAATAGCACTATGCTCACAAGTTATTATTTCCATTAAGATAATTTGTATGGCTTTGGAATAATATAGGCTGTGTTCTTGGTCCATCAGATGAGCATCTAGAACCCATCTATAGATATTCCAAAATTAAACAGCAGTTCAGCTTCCTCTCCTTGGGTAATAAACAAGGTTAGCTTTGCCTTTATCATTGTCTTACCTAGTGAATATATCTAGGTTTTCAAGCTTCCCTGTTTGACTTGTCATTTTTAGTTGATCCTCAATATTCTTACAAGAGGCTGAAGAGAGGAATCCATGTGCCATGATTTCTATAAATCCAGAGGCTGACGTATATAAAATTCCAATGTAAAAAGGGGAAGAGGCACCAGAATTAAAGACAAAACAATTGATTTTTCTTTTTTTCTAAGATTTTTTTTTTATTTTTATTTTATTTTTATTTTATTTTTATAAATTTTTATTTATTTATGATAGTCACACACAGAGAGAGAGAGAGAGGGGCAGAGACACAGGCAGAGGGAGAAGCAGGCTCCATGCACCGGGAGCCCGACGTGGGATTCGATCCCGGGTCTCCAGGATCACGCCCTGGGCCAAAGGCAGACGCCAAACCGCTGCGCCACCCAGGGATCCCAGATTTTTTTTTTTTTATTATTATTAATTTGAGAGAGACAGAGAGAGCACAAGCAGGGGGAAGGGCAGAGGCAGAGGTAGAAGCAGGCTTCCAACTGAGCTGGGAGCCCAACGTGGGGCTGGATCCCAGGGCCATGAGATCACAACCTGAGCCAAAGGCAATTGCTCAATCATCTGAGCCACCCAGGTGTCCCGGAGGTGATTTTTTATATTCTTCCAAGTGCTGTTCCCTTCATCCTCAGTTTACTCAGCTTACTCAGTGCAGTTACAATGAAAAGGGGAGGGGTGCCTGGGTGGCTCAGCTAGTTAAACTTCTGCCTTCAGCTCAGGTCATGATCCCAGGGTCCTAGGATCAAGCCCTGTCTTGGGCTGCCTGCTCAGTGGGCAGTCTGTTTCTCCCACTCCCTCGACCCCTCCCCCCTGCTTGCTCTCTCTCCTGTTCTCTCTCTCTCAAACAAATAAAAATCTTTAAAAAAGAAAGAGAAGAAAATTGGATATCATTTGGAAAGTAAATTTTGTTTCCAAAATATCTGTGAGAGTTTCTAATCTTATGTGGGATTTTGCATGATTCAAACCATATTGGGAAGGTCATGTAGCCATGGGATTTCCCAACTCTCTGCCTTAGGTAGTTATTGTCATTATTTATGCTACCCCTGGAGCTGCAGAATCTTCTCCGTCTGTTTCCCAGAACACTGGATTGAAAAAAATTGAGTTGGTTTTCTTTCTCTCCATCTATGAACTGATAGGAAAAAAAGCAGAGGAGCAAGCTGGGAATAGGAATAAGAATATAAAATAAGTTTTGCTAATTTTTAGACAAGTACTTTAGCACTAGTCAAAATGAGTCATTTGAGTCTTTGAAACAATTTGGTAACCTAGCCAATAGGTCATTTGTTGAAGATACAATTTATTTTATTTCAAGGTAAAGGACTAAAGTTTTGCTCGTTTCCTTCAAGCTCTTGAAGATTTGAACACACATTTTTGAGATACTGGGTTATATAAATAAATATTTAAATGTGCATGATTAGAAAGAATTGGATAGTTTTGCCAGAGAAATTCATTGTGATTTTTTTTTTATAACTTAAAATGTATTTCATCCTTTTGCCTGTGTGCTTTTAAACTACAGATGCAGTCCACATACAAGGAGAGCTGTCATCATTTGTCTGATTAAGGAGTGAGCACTGCAAGAAAATAGCTGTTACTGGTAAATGGCGCAGTATTCAATGATGAGACAACATTATCTTTTTTAAATTTTTTTATTTAAATCACAGTTAGCATACAGTGAAATATTATCTTCAGGAGTACAATATAGTGGTTCATCATTTCCATACAACACCGGTGCTCATCACAAGTGCCTTCCTTGATCTCTATCACTTATTTCACCCATCTGTCCTCCCACCTCCCCTCTGGGTAACCATTAGCTTATTCTCTAGGGTTAAGAGTCTGTTTCTTGATTTCTCTATCTCTCTCTTTTTCCCTCCCTTTGCTCATTTGTTTTTTTAAATTCCATATGTGAGTGAAATTATATGGTATTTGTCTTTTTCTGACTGACTTATTTCACTTACCATTGTACTCTCTAGCTCCACTCCTGTTGTTCCAAGTGGCAAGATTTCATTTCTTTTTTATGGCTGACTAACATTCTATTAGATACAAATCAAAACTACAACGAGGTATCACCTCACACCTGTCAGAATGGTTAAAATCAACATTAGAAACAACAGGTTTTGGCGAAGATATGGAGAAAGAGAAACTCTCCTACACTGTTGGTGGGAATGCAAACTGGTGCAGCTGCTCTGGAATACAGTATGAAAATTCCTCAAAAAGTCAAAAATAGAGCAGCCTGGGTGGCTCAGCGGTTTAGCGCTGCCTTCAGCCCAGGGCATGATCCTGGAGACCTGGGATTGAGTCACGTGTCAGTCTCCTTGCATGGTGCCTGCTTCTCCCTCTGCCAGTGTCTCTGCCTCTCTCTCTGTGTGTGTCTCTCATGAATAAATAAATAAAATCTTTTTAAAATAAGTTAAAGCTAGAATTATCCTATGAGCTAGCAATTATGCTACTAGGTATTTCCCCAGAGAATACGAAAATAGTAATTCAAAGGGATACATGCACCCCGATGTTTATATTAGCATGATCCACAACAGCCAAATTATGGAAACAACCAAAGTGTCCAGTGATTACATATCTTAGTTTTTCTTTTTTCATCCTGATATATAATAAATATCTATATCTACATCACTTATGAATAGAGATCAATAGACTTAAAATCAAAAGATATTTCTCAAAAGGCTAATATACTGAGTAATTCGTTACAGCGTAATTCTTTTATTTCTCCATAAACCAATCCAGTCATAGTCAGTTGTGACACAAGTGGAGTTTACTTTTGGCAGTCATACTCCCCCTGCCTTTTTTTTATAGATTTTATTTATTTTAGTTATATATTTGAGAGAGCATGAATAGTGGGGAGGGGAAGAAGGAGAGGGAGAAGCAGGATCCCCACTCAGCAGGAGCCTGAGGCTATCCTGGGGCTCAATCCAAGGATCCTGGGATCATGACCTGAGCCAAGGTTTAGAGATGAGGGAACAGAGTTAGCTATTGGTAGAACCAGGATGCAAACCTGTGTATCCTGAATCTATGACGAGTATTATTTTCACTATAGCATGATGCAGGAAATAGAAATAAGTTGTGATAACAAATAGAAGAAACCTATATCACCAAACCTAATTTTAATCATGAAAATATCATGACCACAGAATGAAAAGGAAGTGGCAATTATAAGGAAATTATAATTTATTATAGAAAATCTGAGGTCCAGAAGAGTAAACCTACTTCAACTCATAAAGATCATAAAATAATCACTAGAAGTTCAAATTAACTATAATAAATTTTAATGACTTCACCTCAGGATTCATATCTCATTGCCAGTACAGAAGAACACACAAATATAGGCATTTATTAACGCAGTATTAAAAGAAAGGGAAGGGGCACTTGAGTGGCTAACTCAGTTAAACATCTTCCTTTGGATCAGGCCATGATCTTGAGTCCAGGGATGGAGTTCCTGTGGGCTCCCTGCTCAGTGGGGACTCTGTGTCTCCCTCTCCTCCTCTTCTACTCTTTCTTTGCCTCTCTCTCTCAAATAAAATAAAATCTTAAAAAAATAAAGTAACGATTATTGAATATCTATCATGTTCTATGAACTAGAAATTTTACGTTCAAATGTTCACATCATGTACAGAACTTCTAAAAAAGCATTATTTAAAAAACTACCTTATGTGGTCATCCATTATCAGTCCCAGTTCTGTGTTGAATATCATGAGGATTATTTTCATAAAGATATTATGTATGCTTGAAGTGAATATATATTCTTCAGTTCCTGGGTGCAATGTTCTCTCAACAAGTACCCAGTATTTAGAGTTGTTACTTGTGTTATTTATCTTGTTTTTACCTTATTGTTTTATTTTCCATCAATTACTGAAATAATTGTTGTGAATTCATCTATTTCCCATTGTAGTTTTCTCAATCTTTGCTTAATATAATCTAAATTTCTCAGAATATTTATGTCTTTCTCATGAAACGAATGCTATAATTTTGTAGTATATATCACTTTATAATGCTTTCTGCCTTAAAATCTGACACGTCCTAGACTTTTCTATTACTATCTGACATATTTTTCCATTCTTTTACTTTCATGTATATTTTTTCCTTACCTCTTTTAGATGTGTGTTGTGTATAAACATGGTTTACTACTTAATAAAATGTAACAAACCTGGTTCTAACTTATGAATCTAGTTCAGTTACATTTAACACAATTACTACTATAGTTATATTTGCATCTCCCTATAACTTTTCCTTTGGAGTTTCCATTTGTCCCATTTGTTCTATGTTTTTTTTTTTTTTCTTTTTTTTTTTCTAAAGATTTTATTTGAGACAGAGTAGGGAGCCTGATGTGGGGCTCAATCACAGGACCCTAATATCATGACCTCAGCTGAAGGCAGATGTTTAACCAAATGCACCTTCTTTTTCTTTACTTTCTTAACTTATTTTTGATGAATTTAGAAATTTTAAAAGTTTTGTTGAAGTAATAGATACATACAAAGAACTTCACATAGTAATTGTAGAGCTTGATATATCAATACAAAACAAATCTGGTAATAAAAATCCAGGCCAAAATTAAAGCATCACTAACAGTTCAAGGAACTCAGTAGTGTCTTTTTTTTTTTTTTAAGTAGTGTCTTTTTTATCATTTCTAACCTCTCTTTTTTCCTTCTACAAAAATAACCACTTTCCTGACTTCTAGACTTTTATAAATTAACTTTGCCTATGTTTAAAATGTACATAAATGGAAAAAAAATAAAATAAAAAAAAATAAAATGTACATAAATGGAATCATACAGCAGGTATTCTTTTTGTCTGGTGACCTTTGCTAAATTGCTAAATATTATGTTTTTACAACATATTTGTATACTTATGTATAATTGTAATTAGCTTAGTGTCAGTGTTTTTCGGAATCTAGTTTTAATGTACTTAAATTTTTAACCCTTTTAATGTTTATGGATTTTTTAGTTTACATTTATTTAGTTAATATAAACATCAAATATGTTCACAACATTCTCTTACACAGTTTCTGTTGCATAAACAGATGCATTTTCTAGGGCATTGGTTCTTAATCAAGGATGAATTTCACCTCCCCAGAGGATATTTGGCAGTGTCTGGTGACATTTATATATGTGACAACTAGAGAGAGTGGTTACTACTAGCATATAGTGGGTAGAAGATAGGGATTTGGAAAACATCTTCTAGTCACAAGATAGCCTCTGAAAACAAAAATTATTCTACTCAAACTGTCAATCATGACATGGTTGAGAAATCCACTTTAGGGGTATACTTAGAACGTACAGTGATCTAGCAGAGTTAAGTCTTCATACTTTACTGCTTTAGTTTACCCTGGTACTATTATACTTTACATTTTTAGAAAAAAAATTATGTCAATATCAATTTTCATTTAAAAATCACTGGAAATTCTGTTAGAATTTCATTGCACCCATAAATCAGTCTGTAAAAAAAGGGAGGGCATCTAAAATTGAGTTGTCTGATCTATGACTCAGGTTTTTTACAGGTTTTTGTTTTTTGGTTTTTGGTTTTTTTTTTAGTATTTTTTATTTATTTATTTGAGAGAGAGAGAGAGAAGAGAGGGAGAGGGAGAATCAGACTGCCTGCTGAGCAGACTGCCCAAAGCAGGGTTCAATTCTGAGACCCTGAGAGCATGACCTGAGCTGAAGGCAGACACTTAACCAACTGAGCCACCTAGGAGCCCCTTGTCAAATATTTTTCAAGATTTTCTCCATATTGTTTTAAATGTTTCCATTTAGTGTTTTTGTGAGTGTGTGTGTATTTGAGGTTAAATTTATGCTCTTTTTTCTTTCTTTCTTTCTTTCTTTCTTTCTTTCTTTCTTTCTTTCTTTCTTTCTTTTTTGTTTTTGGTTTTGTTTTTGTTTTTTGTTTTTTGTTTTTTGTTTTTACTGGCCTTGCATCTAATGTCTTATAATGTATGTATAAATTCTAATAACTACTTATAAGTTCTTTTGTATTTTTTGGATATTCTTATGTCGTATGTGAAATAGTTTTATAAGTTTTTCTCAATCTATTTTTTACCTTATTTTATTGGCTGTATGGTCCATATCAAATAAAATAGTTTTAAGAATCATACTTCTATTATTCTTGAGTATGATCACTTTATTACTATATACGCAGGATTTCATTTTTTTCTTTATTATTCAGTTTGAGTATTTTTTTCTGACCTTCTGACCTGACCTTTTCTGACAAGTCAATTAACTAATTCTCTCCTCAGTGGTATGTAGTCTGAAATGACCCCATCCTTTGAGATCTTATTTCAAATTTTTATATATTATTTTTCACTGTAGAATTTTCATTTGCTTCCTTTCTATTTGTTAATTCTAGCTCTGTGTCAAGGTTTTCTTTTATTTTTTAAAGAAGATTTTATTTATTTATTCACGAGAGACACAGAAAGAGAGGCAGAGACACAGGCAGAGGGAGAAGAGGGCTCCCTGTGGGAGGTCCATGGATCCCAGGACCTGGACCAAAGGCAGACACTCAACCACTGAGCCACCCAGATGCCCCTGTGTCAAAGTTTTCATTCTTGTCTTTTAATAGCTTTGAAGTCCCTGAGCCTCGTTGATTTAAAGTTCATGATTCATCATTATCTGGATCCCTTTGGGACTCTCTGTTAGACATTATTTTCCTTTTTGGTCATGCTATTTGTCTCCTCCTCTGCTTGGCTAGCTTTTTCTACTGGGTGATGATCACTGTGAATGTAAATTTGTAGAGATAATTTGAGGTTCTGTATGACGTTATCTTCCTCAGAAGTTTAATTAAATTTGCTTTTTGCCAGCCTGTTAGCCTAAGGGCAATAATCACGTTAATCAAGTAAAGGATTAAGTATTTGAATTGGAGGGTTAGTCCCTATGAGAACTGATCTGTTTCCAGTTCTTTCTTAACTCCCAGTGTCTAGGCGTTCTGAGACCAATTTACATTTTGAGTTGTTACCAGGGACTTTTTGCCATAACTGGATTAGTACTTCAATTTCTGTTCTCCCAACCCTGTAAAGAAAATGTTCTGTGAGTTTCCGTATACTGTAAACACTTATTAAGTGGTAGCTCTTATAAGAGCTTGTGTTAATATTAGTATCAGGCACTTCACAAGTACTTGTGGCTTACTCTTACCTAATTAGATAAATACGATGACTTCGGCCATGAGACTATCTCCAGGCACTACTGAAGTTAAGACTGTGTTTGCTGATAAATTATATTCTCTGGAAAGGGCGATCTCAGTAATTGATAGAACTTAATCTACATTTGACAGGCATCACAGATTTCCACTTTGAAAGGCTTGGGGGAGCAGGATCTGACAAATGGGATGGGGTGGAAGTGGGCTCTTTAACATTTTAAATGTACATAGTTATGTAAATGAACATAGTTATGTGTTAAAAAGCAACATTTTCTCTATTGAGTTCTCAGTGTTCAGAATAGAAACCAGAGCAAATTAAAATTATGTAATGAAGCAAAGATGTTTTTCTCAGCCAGGAAATCATTTGCCTTGTTTTCTTCCCCCATGATGATTCACATCAGAAGAAAAGATGTAAAACTGCTAATATGAAATTAGCCAATTAGAAACAGAATGTTGGAATCCATCAGTTTATGTGTGTTGCTTCCAGTTGCCTTCCTATTTGTTTTAAGAAATATTTTGGCATAGAAAAAGCTATCATTTTCCTCCCCTTGATTCAATATTATATTACTTCTAAAAAAAAATGGATAAAGCTAAATGTCCCATCTGACCTACACCCCCTCCCCCCCAAAAAAAAGCTAGTGGTAAAAGCTTGTCTTTATTCAAGTGATGATATATTTCCTTTACCTCTTTCCTATCTGCCATTTTAAGCAAATTGATTTTTCCTTATGATTTTTATAATGGTGAGTAGTCCAAATACTCCTAGTTATCTCTCCATAGTTATTTACTCAAATGGAATAAATTTTAGATCTTAAAGTTCCAAATTTAAATGTTTACAGAACTTCAAGGTCTATATGCTTATATCGATATTATTTTGGTAACATATGCCCATCTGGTATCTTTTGCTCATGTTCATGTAGATTTGCTTCATTTTCTGTATATAAAGGTGTTATTTGCCCATTAGTATTCATGAGCTTCTATTCCTACCAGTAGTTACTCTCACATCTCAGGGTTGGGTCAGTTCTTCTTATAAGATATTGAATCTAATTCAAATTTCTTGTAGGATATTGAATCTAATTCCAGTTCTTCAAACTAATGAAATAGTGGTATGGGACTTTTATAAAGGAGATATATATAGCATCTTGACACAAATATTCCACGGCTGTCATAGCCTACCATCTGGGCTATGAGTATGATAGTCATCTCGTTCTATAAAATATCCTTCAAGAGTTTACCACAGTACACTTCAACTAACACTACTCTTTGGAATATTCTCAAATCTATGTAACTATTGTCTCACATACACCCTAAATTCAGTTTCACATTATTAACTACTTTCTACATTGTCTATTTGGATGAGTGATTGCTATCTAAAGATCACATGACTTAAATCAAAGTCATCATATTTCCTCCCTGCCACTAACCAATCCAAATTTTAACTCTTCTGTTTTTTTAACTCTTCTGTTTTTAACAATTTTACCAATTTAATTGAATGATTAAAGTCAATAAGCTTTATTGGTTATAGATATGTGTGAGGCAAAAACCACTCTCTAAAAAGAATGTATTATCTATGTCTCATGATGCAGTGTACAATTTTAAGTTATAGGGTCAGCTTTTCTCTAATAAAAACATGTAATTCTTAATCTCCAGAGGATCTCGGTAAGTAGATGCTCAGATTTATCTTATCACTGGATACATGATCCTTGAAAAATACATTATTTTCAAAGAGTGTTTATGGTACACATAAAAATGCCCAGGGTCCTTAAGAAACAATCGTAATTAATAAGGTACATTGGCTATTTTCGTATGTGAATGAGATCACCAGCTATTAGACAAAGATTGACCATGCTCTTTACTCACCAGTGATCATAATGGCATAGAAGAGGCACAATGTGCTCTTAGATACATAATGAAATTTCCTTTTCTTGTTCAGGTAGAATGGAGAATTCGGTACAATGAGGGCTTCATTCACAGACCAATCAAGATTTTTCAGTGTCATATATTTGATCTTTTTTCTTCTTCATATGGCCTCACTCTCTGAGACTACATGGAAACCACTTAAGAGTTTATGCTCCTACAATGAACCTTATGTATTTCACATAATAGTGAAATCTTAAAAAAAATTAGTGAAATCTTACTACATGCTTACTACATGCTTCCAACTACAGTTTCTCTCAATTACCATAGTAAATGTAAAACATAATGAAAATAAAAAAATTATTCAAGGATGATTTTGAAGTCATTAATTATTTTACTTCTAGCAGATTGTGGAAAAATGCTGAAAACTGGATTTCAAATCTAGGTCTCCTTTGAGATGCAAATCCAATCATAAAAATATGAAATAAGAACTACTTTTTCTCCTCCAGAGTTTATACAGTGCATTGTCCTGTCAAAAGAACACACTTGAAAGAAGAAATGGCTCGATTTATATACCAAAGGGAGTTTTACAGTTTATTTTTCTAAGTTTCAAATACTGCAACCCCTTCCCACCCTCCCCTCGATTTTTTAACTATAGGTGATCACCATCATTGAAAAGTGCCAATAAAAATAGAGGCGCTTGCACTGCTGCAAATTTTTCAGTGGAAACTCTTGCCAACAAACACCAGCTGTACTGTGATCTTTTACTGCTGTCTCATTTCACTACTGAACAGCTTCTTTCATCCCTTTCTTTCCTAGCTTGGAAATATGTGGTGAAAATTTCAGATCTCCACACATGCTTCAGAGTGTTTTAAAAATCATACAGTTGCCATGATAAAGAATAATTCTAGATAAGCAACAACAGAGAAGAAAAACAAGTGCTTGTGGCATCGGTTTAATTACTTCTACATTCAAAGCACAAGCAGGGATCCTATTTGCATCTAATCTGTTAGAACAATGATCACTTCTGCCAGACATTATTAAATGGTTGTGCAAGCCAACCAACTCCATAAGATGTCGCTGCAGAATTAGGACCTTAGAACACTGATAAATAGACCAAATAAATCTTAAAAGAATTTTGATAAGTTAAAAAAAATCAAGCTTTCAGAGAATTTTAAGAAGCTATTGACTTTGAGACCCTTATTATAAAAACAACATAACTAATTTCCTTCTACTGATGCCTTATTTGGTTTTTCACTTAATATTTAGACATGTATTTTACAATGGACAGGGCAAAACTTATGTTTGCTTATTATGCATGCAAGAGTATTTGTTAGTTCATTATTTGGAATTATGTTCTATTAAATGAATCATATATTTTATAGTAAGGCTTGAATTCTATTATCACTTCAATCATTCAGGATATCATTTTATTTCAAAACTTCCAAAGGGAAGAGATGGCAAATAAATCATTAACACTTGAAATCCAATGTATCTGACCTACTGGACTTCACTCAAGCAATATGATAATACATATTGACTAAAAAAAAAAAAAAAAGGTAAAAACCACAGCATAGGCAGAGCACTTACAATTTTTACAGTTTTCACTTCCAGGTCAAAAGGCTTAAATCCTGCCATTCTCGAAGACATAGTCTAGATCTTCTGAATGTGAATCTCCACAGACTATGAGTTCCCATTATACTTTAAGATTTTTGGTTTGTTTCACTTCACATTTTCTAGCTTGTACCTTAGTTGTCTATGAGCATAGCTTTAGTTACTCAAGTTTCTTGAGATTGGACATCCTGCCTTCTTCCCTCTTTTATAGTAAAATGAACATTGCTGAAAAAGCAAAATAAAAAAGAAATTTCATGCATGCAGAAAGCTCTACAGTTTTTTTTCTTTTTATCTGTACTAATCCATGCAAAATTGAAAGTCACTTTTAGAATCCTCTCCACTTTATCATTTTGAATTTGTTCCCAAAGTTACACCAAGATATGCCTTAAATTTGATATTAAATTATAGACCTCATTCTTGCACGCTCACATTGCACATGGAAGACACCAAATAAATCTTTGTTTTTTTTTCTGAATTCATAGACATCACAAGCAGCCCTTTCCTAAGTGGGTGTAGGTTTTGTCATTTGATGCTTTGCTTACTCTCTACTGAACTACACCATCCCTCTTGGCTCTATCCCACTTGGGGGCTGCAACAAACCTGCTTTGGGAAATTTCATGAGTAAGTTTTTATCGCTTCTCTTCTATTGCTTTATTTAGGGTTGTTTCACATCACGTCTATTCGTCAGGATTCCTGATCCAAAACCAAAGAAATGTTCTCCATCCTAAGCAAAAATGGATATTATTGAAAGAATATCAGGAAGGTTATAGGAAGGTGAAGCTGGCCTAGGTAAGAACAGCCACATAAGAACCGGGTAGAACAATGGTCTTTTCAGGACACTGGAGTTTCTATACCACCTTTCACTGCAATCCCTGGACTCTGCCATTCCTCAGGACTTCTAGGCACAGCACTCACCACAAATAATCTCTCAAGGACCCCTGCCCAATTGGTGGTGTCTAAAAATGCAATGCCTTGAGTAGAAGCATATGCTTGGCTATCCTTAGGTAACTTGAGAGGCTGAATGGAAAAGCCAACTCAATTTTCCATAAACAATCAGGAGATAGGCTTGAACTTCTGACTCTATGACACGAATCTCCCAGAGTCCCCTACTGATAAGATATAAGGAAAAGGCAAAATAAGGAATTACCTGATAAAAGATGGCAAACAAATTAAATAGAATTTTTGACAACTGTGTAGCACTCAGGCTAAATCTCCTACAGAGACACCTACGGGGCAAGAGGCCTTTGAGCAACTAAATATTCTGAGTCAACATTAAGTCAGACTCAAGGGCATCTGTTACACAATTCAGGCTTCCATAGCA
This sequence comes from Canis lupus baileyi, assembly GCF_048164855.1. Lineage (NCBI taxonomy): Eukaryota > Metazoa > Chordata > Mammalia > Carnivora > Canidae > Canis > Canis lupus. The sequence continues at coordinate 79,360,079 of NC_132839.1, forward strand.
AGTGTCCATTAAGGTGTAGAAATAAAGGTCAATACTGCAATTATAAAGGTTGGAAGGGACCTGTGTCTCACCTCTTCGACTTTGGGAACCACTTCAATTTCTCACACTGTGAATCTCTGGCCCAAGCTACTACTAGCATAACTGCTTAAATTCTAGCTTCTAGGAGGCAACGTGGAAAGGATATTATTCCCTTTAGAAAATGTCTGAGTAATCCTCAAATCACTATGTATTTTTTGATTAATGAGGCACAGAGCCATAACTTAAAGTGAACTTGAAATAGAAATTCAAAAATTAATTTTATCTCTAAACTGTTCTTGTATTTGATAAATTTTGATCATTTAACTTAAAGATTTTATGGACTTTTATAGAGTATTTAACCTTGATTTGTATATAATTGTTTACAAATATTTTCAAGTTGAGACTTCTGTTATGAAAATGTATCACATTTTAATCAAGTTCATATGTCCTTCTATGAATTGGACATAGGTTGTCTCAAAGAAAAAAAAATATTTGAACTGATTTATTCATATTCAATTTTTTCTCTGGAAGAATATATGGAGAAAAATACTTTGAAGTTGCTTCATTTCTAAGATGTTGCTCTTTATATTACTATGGAGAGAGAGAAAAATAATCATCTCACCAGTAAGTAACAGTAACACACAAATTCACTAGGTATTATATTTGTGTCTTTTATTTAAAGGTCTTAAAATTAATAGTTGATCATTGACTATATAGCTCTTCCTCCCATAAAATAAGGGGGAGTGTATGTCCTTTTCTTTGAGAAAAAATAAAGGGCACCTGGGTGGGTCAGTCAGCTTAGCAACTGCCTTTGGCTCAGGTCATGACCTCAGGGTCCTGGGACCAAGCCCCAGGTCCAGCTCCCTCCTCAGTGAGGAGCCTGCTTCTCTCTTTTCATTTCCCTCTGCCTTTCTCCCTTTGCCCCTTCCCTTGTTCATGTGTGCTTCCCCTCTCTCAAATAAATAAATAAAATCTTTAAAAATAAATATTTTTAAAAATGGAGAGAATAATAATGTTACATTGTGTTCTTTATTTATTTTTTCTTTTTTTTCATTGTGTTCTTTAAATATAAGACTTAGGGCACCTGGGTGGCTCCATTGGTTAAGTGGCCCACTCTGGATTTTGGCTATGGTCATGATCTCAGGGTCCTGGGATTGAGCTTTGTGTTGGGCTCCACACTCAGTGGGATGTCTGCTTGAGATTCTCTCTCTTTCTCAGTCTTCCTCTGTCCCTCTCCTCACTAGTGTGTTCTCTGACTCTAAAACAAATCAATACATCTTAAAAAAATAAAAAAAATAAAAATAAGACTCACTTCTATAAGCCTAAGTTTGAGTCATCTTAAAAAAATTTTTTAAGATAGAAAAAATATGATTGCTTAATGCTTCCTTATTCAGGATATTCACATTTATCCATTCCTATTTCTACTATATACATCATCCTTGCCCCAAAATATAAACCCAACAAGCTTGCCTTTTTGGATATTATATTTCATTTCAAATGAAATAAAAATGCCATAGACAGTTGCTATAAAATATTAAGAAAAAACTGGTTTTCTAATTGCATGGAGAAGAGAAAAACCAGCAAACTCATATATGAGTTGAAATTATTAGTGCATGAAGCACAGAGGTGACGCTGATCAGTTGACAGACCTCCAATTTCACACCGCTACAGTACATTCTTTGGTAAATTTAATGGAAGAAAAACCAACCAACCAGAAGCAATCTAACACAGTCAAACAAACTTCTGTTTAATAGATGCTGGTTCTTTAGAAAAATGCTAATAACAATGCCACGTGTTAAGTTTTTGCAGAGTCAGGAGTTAACATGATTATGTTCCTGTTGGTCACCACATGTTGTCCTTGCCATCATCATTGTCTCCTGCAGAAACAAAATGCCTAAGGGTTACCACAGGCTGACATACATAGCATGCCAAATTATACACTGCATCATCACACCATATGCCAAACCACAGATTAGGATACTACGGTACTACAGAAGGAAGTCTTCTGATTTTCAGGACTTTAGAGAAGACAGGTATTTTCTGATCTATTATCTGGAATTATTTTTATGAAACTGATAATAAAATACACATGACAGCGTGTGAGTGCCAATGAAATCCTAATTAGAAGAAAAATCCATGAGCCCAACCCTGAAGAGCTCACTAAGTTTAACGAAAGAGTCTGGATTCAGCTAGCGGCATTTGTTCTACTCTCATTTTTAATTAGCATCAAGGAGTTTAATTAGAAGTATAGCATATGAGAATCGCAGGGAATGCAACAGCTAGAAGGGACCAAAGACTTATTTGGAGCAGCTGCTTTATTTTTTCCAGTGAGTCAGGGAATATGTGGGGAAAAGAAGAAACTTAAGGCCTAGCAAATGCAGAACCCAGATGAAAACATGCATGCTTGTAGGCCTACTCGAAAAATGCACACACACATAATCATTAAACGCAAATTTATTTTTTTCCAAGATTGTCTTCTTACAGATTATGGTGAGATCAGTACTAAGCAAAAAAATCATGCAAATGACAGAGATCCTTTTTAGCATATTATGCTTTCTGTGTTTTCTCAGAACCCCTCCATAAAATATGATGCAACAAAACCAAGTGATCCTCATTTATTTATTCAATAAATATTTTTGAGCAACATTTATGCTCCAGACACTTTTACTGGGAAGGAAATACAATTTTCAGGAGGAAAGAGAATGGGAATCTTCTGTACCACAGAAATAAGTTTTCGACTTGGAGCATGACTAGCTATCTTATTACATTTTACTTTGACTCCTGTATCAGTTAAATTCATTCAATTCTACATCATGATATCAAGCTACCACAGCAACTGCAGACATGCAGGTATTAATGAGTCAGTGTGCTTTGAAGCAAAGCATAGTAACTCAAGAACCAGGAGTTCTGTGTTCCAGTCCTAGTTCTGCTAGCACATTAGCTAAAGAAAAAAGAAAAAAAAAAAAGGTCATATCTCTTAATATCAATTTATTCATCCAGACAATGAAATTGAATTACACAATTTTAAGGACTTTTATATCTCCAATATTTATCATTTTTATGCATTTTTTTATACCTAAATGAAATTGGGCAAGGTGATAGGGAAATATGGGGGCTTTAAAGAAAGGCTTCTTGATATGACTAATAAGGATTTTCAGGTTCAAATCCTTTGCCTAACTAGTTCCTCTGCTCACATTTCTTGTCTTTTGAGAGTATATGCTGAATTGTGTGCATTGGAATATTATTGATTCAACTTCAGATCTTGAATTTTATCTATTAAATTGAGTGATGTCTTGGATGAGAAGGTATCTAATAGAATTGCTTTCATATGAATTTTTCAAATAGTGAACTAAATGAATTTGTCAGGTCGTCTTAAACCAGGTAGAAAGGAGCCAAACTTGAAAGCAATTCCTCATGTGTTTCTAATATTTCTAACTTATAAAGTAAAACCAAAGATGAAACTAGCTTCTGTCCAAAAAGGTAAGGAGTCTATTCAACAGAATTTATTGACAAGCTGCCATGTACTTGGCACTCAACATTGTGGTAGAGAAGATCTGTGTGGTAGAAACAATGATTATTGTTATCTATATGCATTTACTATATTTCAGACACTGTTCTAAGTTAATTGTATGTATTAACTTATTTAATTCATGCAATCTTATGAGTCTATGATTATTTTAGTGGATATATGTGAAGCAGCATGGAGTCATGAAAGAAATAGCCTTTCAAATATCAGAGGATCTGGGAAATTCTACTCAATTCATTTGGTTCTGATGTAAGAAATTCTCTGGAAATAGAGTGATGGGTTTTTGTAGTAGAGAAAATGCTGTATTAAAAAGTCAATCAATATGTTCTTTGTACAAATAAAGCCATGACGTGCATATGCTGAATGGGTTATCTCAAATGTTGTATCTCCAATAGTTTTTGAAACTATTATGTTAATTTAATGCCAGGTTTTTGGTTTACAAGCAAATAATCATATCAAGAGAAGAAGAGATATTTATATCAATGATGAAAATAAATAAAAGTTGGAGGCATTCTTATTTTTGTAGAAAGGATTGTAAAAAGAGTTTGTTAGATTTATAACAATAAAGAAAGAGAATATAGGGGGAATATCCTGATGTTTGTTACTATTAGAATATTTTTTGTTTAAAGAGTAAGAAAGCTGTTTAGAAATATGAATATTATTCAAGAAAAATAGTACTGAATAAAAGACTATAATAGAGACATTGAGAAAAACATTATCCTCAGGAATAATGCTTAAGTGATCTATTTTTTTAAAAGAAGTACAACCTTAAGAGTTCCATAACTTAAGCTGCCTGCACTTAATTTAAAAGTCTTATGGAAAAATCAATTAGCATTCATTAAAAGCTGAGTTAACATTACAAAATTTGTGGGTTGAGCTGATTGAAGAATCTGCCACATGAAGAGTACAAATAAAGAGAAGATTCTCTCCATTAATAACCAATGTAACATGAGGACATAAACATGACAATAATAGGAGAAAAACATATAAAGAATTTTAAGGATGCAAAGGTAAAAAATTAAGGTATATAATGGACTTGGTGTCTTTTCTAGAAATAAAAGGAAATATATGTAATTCTAAACTATTATATAACGAAAAAATTTCAAAATGGTCCTTAATACTAAAATCCATTGTCATCTCTAAAATTATTCTCAACAACAAGAAATAAAAAAAATAAAATTATTATCAACATGTATAGATGTAAATAAATTATGTTAAACAGTAAGGAAGTAGATAAATGAATTTGTCCTAAGAGCCTTTGGTTGTCAATTTTTTTTCCTGAGGCTACAAAGAAATATCTATGATGATTGTTGTGTTTCCCATTAAAAGAGAAAGTTGGTTAGCATAGTTAATGACTGAGAACACATATGTAATCAGTCACCTTAAGACACCACAACAAAATATTGTAGACTCGGTGGTTTAAACATCAGAAATTTATTTCTCACAATTCTTCAAGCTGGAAAATCCAAGATCAACATGCTGATAAATTTGGTTTCTGATGAGAGGCTTTTGCTAAGTTTGTGGACAACAGCTCGTGTCTCCTCTTTTTACAAGCCCTACTGGATGGATGAAGGACCCACCTTACAACCTCCTTTCATCTTCATCACTTCCTCATAAATATTTCCTATCTCCAAATACAGTCAAATTTTGGTTAGGTCTTTAACCTATGAATTTTGGAGGGATACAACTCAGTCAACAGCAACACAGAAATTGGAATTGCACTAGATGACTTGATATCATGTGCCTCTTCCTTCATTTTTCCATTTTGCTGTTAAATCTTCTGATAAATGAGAAAAATCAGAAATATTTAATGTTACTCAAAAAATGAGCTAACAAAAGAAAAGGTGTATAGGAGAAAACTAAGCTTGCCAGTTCAATGATTTTCAATGATTTTCAACCTGGTTTTAAAATCTGACAATATTTATTTTTAAATACAAAAAAAAAATTAAAACAGTATAAAAACATTATTTTCTATTTTATCTTAAAGGGAATGCTGAGGTTGATCACCATGCTTTGTGGTGAGATAGAGAGCAAGCTATAATATAACCCAGATAATAAAACACCCTGGTGGCAGTGGCACCTATGGAAATGTTGCTTCAAAATCACAATATAAAATAAAATGACTTTGCCCCATAAACGGGGCATCTAGTATTGTTTAATGTAGACAAAATTTGACCCAAACTAATCAGACAATTTTAAATTTTAAATAAAATTTAAATTTATTTAAATTTTAAATAAAGCAGATCATACCACTCCTGAAAAGTTTCTCTGGGATCACCTTAGCTGAGAGAAAAAAATTAATGGGCCCAGAAATCTAGAAGACATACCTATTTGAATATACAGGAGAGAAATTTAAATTATTCACCAATTCCAACCAACTCACCACATCTTCCTTGGTTTAATTTAAGTTTCTAATATATCCGAGTTTCAACGACAGCCCTCTTAAAACCAGTTGTCAAAATAGTTGTCAGAGTGATCTATTAAACATGGAAATCAGGTCACATGCCTCTTCTGCTTTAACCTTTCCAGTGACTTCTCATAAATGCAAGCTGTTGAACCTGATTTATAAAGCTCTAAGTGAACTGGTGTCTGCCTATTTCCATGCACTTATGCCTCGTCACTCTCTTCTTAAACCACTCTACTCAGAAGGCCACACTGGACTTAGTGTCCTTGAATTCATCAAACTCATTTGCATCCAACTCTTGGCTTAAGGATATGTGAAATGGATTTCCCATTTAAAAAAAAAAAGTCTCTTTTCTGCTTTCTGTCTTTAGCTGATGACTTATTGGGCAGATTGCAACATAAATGTCATCTTTCAGAAAGGCATTTCTTGATCAACAAATCTAAAGTATTAATTAGATGTCTTTATCTTTCTTTATCCTATTGTACTATCTCAATTTTCTGCTCTAGGTTAGCACTTTCTCAGGGGTTATTTGAGTATTTATTATCTGTATTTGTCAGCTTTGCTGTGGTAACAATGAAAATATGTATATTCTTGTAACAGAGGAGAGACTTGTGACATTCAAAACTGCTTGTACTTGCTGCACACCATGTCCACCCACATTCCATTATCCAGAACAAGTCATGACCAAAACCAAAATCAATGAGGTGAGAATAGACATACATATATTACACATTGTATTTATTCCTCTCATGGACGGGCCACATGATAATAGGTGGGAATGTATAATTCTCTTAAAAGCAAGAGAAGAATGAAAAAGTACAAACTAATACAATCTATAATATAATGTTTTAGTCACTTGGAACAGGGCTTTTTACCTCTTGGACATTGCTCTAACTCTCAAACTCAACATCATCTGACATAAATATTTGTTTATTAAATATACATATGGGAAATAAATTATGAGCAAATACATGAATATCCCTGTGTTTCTATCATTCTCTGGTCCACCAATCCTTCACTCCACTTCCAGTTAGCTAATGATCTATTAGTGGCTTCATGTTCTGTCTCACTGAATCAGAATCTTTACTCCCAACTAGAGGGTGAAAATGAGTATAAGGAGTAGACTCTAAGATGAAGAAATCAGCTAACTTTGTCATTTTATTGTAAATTAAATGACAAATATAATGCATTAAGCCATTATAAATAGATAGGCATTAAAAATCTCTCTATTTTTTCCCCATTAACTAAACAATCAGGACTATATTGATAGCCATGAATTATCAAGTTTTTACTATATGTCAGTCATTGTGCTAAACATTTTCATATGTTGTCTCTCATATTGTCTTCATAAAAATTGTTTGAGATATATTGTTCCCATTTGAGAGCAAAGTAAACCAAGTAATCTAGTTGTACACAACTGATAACATGAAACAAAGCTGAGATTTGAATACATATCTGATTTAAAAAAAAGCCCATATTCACTAATATGGACTGGTTACCCATAAGGAAAAAGAAAATGATATATTTCACAAAGATATTGATTATTTTTAAACAAAGAGAATAATGGCTATCTAACATTGACAAGAATTAGGAATTTACTTGTAATATCTTCCTGTTTATAGTCACCTGGACTTACGAATACAGCTTCTGCTTATAAAATTATGCTTTAAAAGCTACCCTGGGCCAAACAAATTATCATCTACCATTTGTCAAGTCTTATGGCTTTAAGAGAAACCTCCCTCCCTCTGAATTATATATATATATAATATATATAACTGATTATATATATACATATATACATAATATATACATATATACATATATATAATCAGTTGTAAACTTAAGAAACAAAAATAAATAAATTTAAAAAAGAGAAACTAAAAAAGAAAACGATTAATACAAAACATCCCAAATAAATTTTCAAATCTCATCTCAATATAAGCAAAAACAAAACAAAACAAAACAAAAACATCTGAATGCTTTTATTTGCTGCCTGGAAATAGGATATAGTCTGGTTCAAAAAAAAATTAATACTTAGATTCTATAAAAATGAGAACCAACTTCTTTAGATAAATTCTAAAAGATTTTATATTGTAAACCAGATTGTCCTCACATTTTATTTTACACTTTTGGATAGAAACAGGCACACAACTTGTCTTGTGATTTCTATGTGACTTAGCTGTATTAAATTAAACTCCTGATATCTCATTTCAGCAAGTTCTTTGTAATGTAACTTAATAGGAAAAGTGAAGAGTTCCTTCTTACTCTTTTGTCTTGTGTTGAAATTCGTATTGAAAGCAAATATTTGGCTGACTGGATTAATGGGGGTTTCCTGAGAAGAAATTGTGGATTTATGTTATTGGGCTTGTGATTAGTAATAGGTGTGGGCCACTCTTGTTTGAACTACTAGGAATCCAAGTAAAAAAAAAAAAAATCTGATTCTGCCCATGGGAAAGAAATCCATAGCGCAGGTGAGTATATGGTAGAGTGACTCCCTGTTGCATATTGGTTTGTAATTATTTCAAATTCAATTGTTTAGGACTTAAGGAAAGTTGTTTGGATCTAAGGGTGAATTTTAAAGGCTATGTCAGGATGATATTGGTAGAACTGTTATGCCACTGGATGCTTGTCGATAAGAACATGAAGAATGACTAGGATGTAATAGGCATTTAACTTTAAGTATTAAGAATTTCTGAGGATTTGCTAGTGGTATTCAATTTGGGGTAGGACTACATTTTATTGTTTTAAATAGCTCTCTGAAGAGCTTGAGACACTTCCTCTTGCTGTGGTCAGGCTACTCTTGGTCCACAGTGGTGTTAAATTACCCAGTAGGCTCAGGAAGAGAAGGGATACCTGCTCCTGTCTTGGTGAAACTACTCATAGGGAGTGGTGCAATCTGTGTAATGGCCTCCGGAGTAATAACCTGCAGAGGAATCCACCTTGCCTGCCAACACTGGTGCCATCATTCACTAGCTTGGTGCCTGGCATCAAGAGACTTAAATGCCAGCAGCTGATACTCAGCTTTTAATTGGAAGGATTGATTCTACCAAGAACCAATTCATAGAAAGGAACACCTCAACTAAATTTGGATTTTCATTTCCCCTTTGCTCAAAACAATAGTGTAATCAATCCATTATTGGCTTGGCATATGTTATTTCTTTATTGGCTTATTAAAAGACATCATCCAGTATGCTATTGGCTTGTAAAGTATTATAAATTATAATTCCCATAGTGAATCTGGCAAAGACAAATCTCAGTCTCTGAACATAATTTGCCTTATAAAACACTCCCTTTTATTTGATAAGTAAAAATGACATGGCAGTTTTCTGTGGATCTAGATATTTAAAATTTTTATTTCAATGTTTTTCAACTATTTTTATTTGCATATGTTTGTAAGCAAATTGGCATAAAATTCTTCCAAAAAATGTTAGTATTGGTCATTTAAAAGCAATTTTTTTTTCTAAATTGGGCTTTATTCACATATACATGAACAAATATGAGAGAAGAGAAAAACATTTTTGAGTCCCTGTCATAGACTGGGTGCTTTTGCTTATTCTACATCATTTAATCTTCAAAACAATTCTCATGGGTAGATATTTTTAGCTTCATTTTTTGCAGATGAAGAAAATGAGGCTCAAAGAAGTAGTGCTATGGGAATACAATAACACTAGTCTAATCAAGTCTCCACATTTCCTGTTGATGAGCATTTTGATGGCCTTAGGAGAAATGAGTTGGTAGCTTGTTTTTAGCCCTTGCTTCAACTCATCTATGTCATAGCAACGCAGCTTACTATAGGGTGATCATAGACGCAAAATTGTGTCTTTTTGATGTTGCAGGGAAATTAAATTTCCTAATCTTTCTAAATGACAATGAAAATAGTTCTCCCTTTTACAAAAAAAAAAAAATGGGGCTTGTAAGTATCACAGAGAAACAAATAAGTAAATACAAAAAAATCTCAAAGTAATCAAAACAGTTGGAAGTATTTTGGACAGATTTTTGAGAAGATGTAACAGCAGTAACAGGAATGTCCATGTTTTCTTCAGAGCATTTTCCTGCTTATGTCAGTCTTAGTAGATGATAAAGTAAAACAGTGGTGTAGACTAGAAAGAGAAAATGTGAGTAGCACTTTATCATTGCTAAAGTATTGTAGTGAAGTTATTGTGATAAGTTTCCATAAGGCTTGGATTAAAATAAGATATTGAACAACACTTGAAAATCATACCATGCCAGACATGCCAAAGGCCCAGCATATAAATGTCCTACAGACAGAAACAAGGCAGAGAACTTCCACAATGCTTATCACTTATGTAAAGAAGAATTTTTTCGCTTATGAAACCAAAGTATAACATCCTATTCTTCTATACCCAGAAATGGAAGTAGGTGGGAAAGCTACCACTGTTTTTGTTTTCTTTTGTTTTGTTTTTTCAATTTCTCCAGGCCATCCAAATGATATATCCCGTTAAAACGTGGCTTTGGGGGTTTTAATCATGGGGCTATTCCTACCATATTAACACTAAATTTTGTAATATGAGTCTAGTGAGGCTTACTAGCCTAGTATTTTGCATGGCATTACCTATACAACAGGCAATTGTTCTAGCATTAAAGCAGGGTATGTTAGGAAAGCTGTGTAAGCAATATCATGCAAAATACTAGCCTGATAAGTCTTGTTAGACTCATATTCCAAAGATTAATGTTAATATAGGAGGAATAGCCACATGCTATACTGTTCTGGATTCACAGACCTTTAATAAAAATCATTTGATAATATTTAACTTATTTTCCACAGCTTAGTTCAGTTGCCTCTTTCTTGAACTATATGCAGTTTTGTTTTGATGAAGTTCATTTTATTTTTTTAAAGGTTTATTTATTTGAGAAGGATTGGGAGGGAGAGAGAGAGAGAAACTCAAACAGACTCTTCACTGAGTACAGAGCCCAAACTGGGGCCTGATCTTACAACCCTGAGATCACAACTTGAGCTGAATTAATAGTTGGGTGATTAACTGACTGTGCCACCCAGATCCCCCTGAAATTCACTTTAAAAACTACTTTCATTCATTCATTCATTCATTCATTCATTCACTAGGGACTTATGAACTATGACAGGAGAGAAGTAAAATTTATAAATAAATAAATAAAATATAAGTTTGTACACTATAAGTGCAGATAAATCACGTGCTGTCTGAGGGTAGCAAGAGTAATCTTTGCCAAAGTGTGCAATTAGAAATAGTACTGAGTAAGGGACAGATAGGGCTAGGCAGGAAAAGATAAGGGGGAGGCCCGGGAGTCAGGCTCCTATAAATCCCAAGAACACCGAGATGCAACAAAACCAGAGATAAGGAAATGGATCCTGCCACCTGGCTCCATTGTTAGGGAGTATCTTCCTTTGACAGCAACAAAGTAATCACAGAGATTCACCAGACCCAGAAAAGGTCATTCACACAAGACGGCAAAAGAATCTCAAGCCACAAACTCCATGGTCAGGTTCTCCATAAAAGTCCAGCCAAAAATGCCCTCAGTGGCAACCCTGTTGGGACCCCTCTCACTTCTGAGAGCTTTCTCTGGATCTCTGCCTAGTAAACCACTATTGCTTTACTCAGTCTCCTTTGAGAGATTCATTCTTTGACTCAGTGAGTCAAGAACCTAGCTCTCTTGCATCAGTATCAGCAAGAAGGTAGTATTTAAGCTCACCCGAGAAGAAGTAGGATATGTAATGGTAATGACAAGAAATTTGCAGTAGTTTTTATCTGTACACGTGAAGCTGGTAGCTGAGGATAGTAGACTAGATGTGATATCAAATGAACAAATGAGAGAGAAAAAGAAATAAGGATAGGGTCAAGATTATACTTACTCAGGGGGCAGGAATAAGAAAAAGATTTAGCAAAGGATAAATAAAGCAATATTAAAATGACAGGATTAATTGGCAATTAAACTAATGTTTTAGGGGCATTTGGGTGGCTCAGTGGTTGAGCGTCTACCTTTGGCTCAAGTCATGATCCCAGGGTACTGACTCCTCGCAGGGAGCCTGCTTCCCCTGCCTTCGTCACTGCCTTTCTCTGTGTGTCTCTCATGAATAAATAAGTAAAATCTTAAAATAAATAAAGTTTTAAAGAGAAAGTATGAAGAGAAAGGTGATACGGTATATAATCACTAGATTGAAATCATGAAGAGAGATCTGCCAAATTAGAGGAAAGGCCTTGACATTAATTGATCATTGGAAATTGAAAAAAAAACAGCTTCAGTGAAGTGGAAAAAGAAAGAAACCTTATTGCACGAGGCTCAGGATAAGTCTACGGTGAGGTTGTAGAATCAATAAATATAGGTTTCACCTTAGAAAAATGTGGTCATGCAATGAAGGATTGATATAGGGGAGAAGCTTTAGACTAATAACTTGAGTGGTAGCAAAAGTATTGATTGAAGAAAGTATCTTTCTGAGTATAAAAGATATCTGAACAAATGAGTCTTTTTTTTTTTTTCTTTAACAAATGAGTCTTTATGAGTAAGGAACCAATACAGAGGGAAACATGAAGATAGATTATACAAGAAAACAAACACTTAAAGTCCAAGGAAAAGCTTTGGTTTTTCTGTAATGGGAAATGCATTTTCAAATTAGTGAGAGATAGATTAAAAACACTGCTTTAGTGAGGAGGCAGCTGTAATTTCCTAAGAACATACGATTTTCTCCATTGGCTGATTTTGTGACTTTCTTGTAGAATAGAAGGTCATGTTGGAAAGAATGCTTACAGCATGCATGATGAACAGTGAGAAAATGACCAGACATCTGCTGGAATAGATTGGAGAGACAACACATTAACTAGAAGGAAAAAGAGAGGGGTTCACTGTAAGGATTTCTGCATCAGGAGCTGCTTTGAAGGATAAAAAGTTACAAAATATAAACACAAATTAAGAAATGCTGTAACATGAGAAAAATCACATTGTTGAGATGGTTGAGAAATCAAGATACAACCTGTTCATTTACAAGAGTTTTCAGAGTGACTGAGGAAGATGGAAGGGAAGTAGGAAAAAAAGGAACGTGGAAGTCAGGTGACAAAATTATTATTATTTTTTAAATGCTAGAGTAGGTCCTTCTTTTTTTTTTGAGTAGGTCCTTATATATGTGATTCACAAAGTGTGGTGTGCTTCATAACCATTCTAGGACATTGTTGTTGTTTTAAAATATTTTATTTATTTATTTGTGAGAGACAAAGGAAAAGACAAAGGCAGAGGGAGAAGCAGGCTCCCTGTGGGCACACCAATGTGGGACTCGATCCCAGGACCCTGGGATCATGACCTGAGCTGAAGGCAGATGTTCAACCACTGAGCCATCCAGGTGCCCCATTCTAGGGAAAGCTTTTAGAAAGATTTCCAATACTTCTTAAAAGCAATGAGAGAAGAAAATTCCATAAAGGGCCGCACAGTGTACCTGAAATATGGGCTTGACCTTGCATTTTGCATAAACTGTATAGGTGTGACAGCTGAGGTTTTCCATCAGCTGTCTAATTCCTCAAATCTCACTGCAAAGTAAATTTTGCAAGGACAGGGGTTGAACATTTCTTTGGTGTCTACTAATCCTTAGAGAATTACAGAATGTCAATAACATTTGTTTAAAGGAACTGCAACCTCCCACCTTGGCTCCAACCAGAACACTGAAACTGGTTGTACTACCTGAATTGTGATTATTGGGAGGGATGTTTCACTTCCCTTGCTATACACAAAAGCAAAATCCTAAATTTTATTTAGTAAGAGAATTCGCATTCCAAACTGCTACTGATTTCTTGTAATGAGAAAAACAAGTCAATCAATGACGGACTTTTTTGCATCTGTGAAGTATCCGGAATTGTCTGTTAGTACATACATTTAAGAAATTCATCCACTCATGGTTCTTGAATAACTCACTCAATATTAGTAGAACACCTCATGTGGCGATATTATTATGAGGTTTTTGCTTAAATAAGGTTTGCTTCCTGAAGGAGGAAGGGCTGTTTCTGAGTGAGATTTTATTATAAATAATTGTTTGTGTAGGTTGAACCGAAAAAAGGAAATGCGCTGAATGTTTTAGGGATGGGAGGGAGCTGGGATCAGATTAAAGTCCCAGGAACAGGAATGGACTCTTCACTTTAAGAGGCAATGATGTCTGGCATCCAATTTTGTAACTTTCTTTTTGATGTTATAAATTCCCTATGATATCCTCAGTAGTTTTGACTTACCACTGTCTTAGGGTATAAAGGAAATGGCTGTGCCCATTTTCACAGGTAAAGGATGGACAAAAAAACCACCAAGGCATGGCTGGTGATAAAGGAAATGGCTAGGAATAATGAAGAGTCATTTGTAAAGATAAACATTCAGAGGAAGATGTGACAAGTAACAGCCAAGACACTTAAGTGCTCCCTAGGGGTTCTCAGAAATATTCTGGAGGATAGATCCTGGCATACCAGATTGGGATTTTATTTGATTCAGATATTAAGGAACGGGTTGCGCAGAAACTTTGAGATACAGTATTCCATGGTTTAGAAAGTCCGCTGAGGGGCATCTGGGTGGCTCTGTGGTTGAGCGTCTGCCTTTGGCTCAGGGCATGATCCTGGGGTCTGGAGATCAAGTCCTGCATCAGGTTCCCCACAGGGAGCCAGCTTCTCCCTCTGCCTGTGTCTCTGCCTCTCTCTGTGTGTCTCTCACGAATAAAGAAATAAAATCTTTAAAAAAGAGTTTATTAAAAAAAAAAAGAATGTCAGCTGAAACTACCACTTCCAACATACACTTTCATCCACAATTTACAGAAATTCAAACTCTATGTGTATCAAGATGAAGACGTTCAAGCACCATGCATCACAAGCCAAGCACTGCTTCTGAAGTGGAAGTTCATCTGACATTTTATTTATCCTCTATTTTTATGTCCCCCCAGGGGTTGGCTTCTGAGAGACTGTCCTGTATAACATAACTTCCCTTCTTTCACTCCAATTCCCCTCCCGGGGGAGAATCCCCACAGGATACCAGAGAAGAGTTTTAGAATTTCAGTCCAGTGACCAAAACAGATTAAAATATACCTTAAAAAAAACACATTCCTTTTTTAAACATTTCTTAATTGGGGTAATGTGCTTCTGTAGCAAGCTACTAAAATATACTTACTGTATATTAAAACTACTAATTAATCCTGAAAAATGTGTTAGGATGTAATTGTGAAGTTTTAGCGACTTAAATAAGCTTCTCAGATAACTTGTTCTAATGGGGAAAGAAAAAAAGTCCCAGGAGATATTCTTAGTCATTAGGCAATATTACACAGTTAAAATTTTCTACCTATGTAGCTATGATTCCATCAATCTTTGTGAGTGAATGTGTGGCTAAATAATTTGAGTGGAAAATTTACTGTTAGATAATGGCACACAGTGAATATTTGTAATTTTCCTGATAAAGATGTTATAGAAAATACTGGAAACATTCGGAAAGTTATACACATTACTTTTTCTATTTATATTTCAGCCTACACACAGATATTTTAGAATGATATATCTAAAATTTAATAAGTTTTTTCTAGAGCTTCTGTATGGGATACAGCACTCCTGTACCATTTTTAAATACTTTAGACTTTTTTGGGTTTGTTTCACCTGTCTAACATTATTGTGACTCCAGCATCTCTTCAGCCTTCTCCTCATCTTCCTTCCTCCTTCAGAGAAGGGCAAAGCTGTTATTTTTTATTTTAGCCTCATTTTTAAAATGTAGAAATATAACTAAAGGGGGGAATTAGGCAAGACATCAAGAAATTACAATATGCTAATATTGCTTTTCTTATGTGCTCAAATTTTTATGACTGGGGTGAAAATCATGATTAGCTCTACAGAATTTTTAAAATTTTACAGTTTAAAATTTTTAAATTTGAAACATAAAAAAACGATTATTTATTTGAGAGAGAGAGAGAGAGAGAGAGTATGAGGTCAGGTGGGGGAGGGACAGAGGAATAATGAGAGGGAGATCATCTCAAACTGACTCCCTGGTGAGCACAGAGCCTAAATGTGGGGCTGGATACCATGACCCTGAGATCATGACCTGACCTGAAATCAAGAGTTGGATATTTAACTGAGACACCCAGGTGCCACCAGAATTTTTTTTATGTGTTCAGACTTCTGTTGTAACTTTTTAATGTTTCTCCCTATTTAAGTATCCAGTTGACATGAGATATCCTTTGGATTGTTAAACACATTTTTACTCATCAAATTTTGCTTGCCCTAGTGTCTTTAATTCTTTAGTATTGATGTTACATTGATAAAAATAATCAAGATTATATATACGTATAAGACCTCTACTGTGTTTAACTAGACATTCCAAAAGACAATTTCCATCAATGCAGAAGTACTAATTCAATGCCTACTGTGTGTGTCGTATTTAGAGGAAACCAAAACCAAATTACTCTAGTTAGTGGGAACTTCAAGAATCCAGACATGAAATCCCAGTTAAAGCATAATAACAAATATCTGTCTTTTCATCTCGTAATCTCAGTTTAGCACCCAGATTGACTAAAACTTCATATTCTGACAGATGAGTTGTAACTTTCATGGTGTCCAGTGTCAACACCGAATGTCACCTGCTGGTCCACTTTCTTTGTGAGGGAATTTAACATTGTAGCTTCCTGTTGGGCCAAGAAATTTTTTATATATTATATATCTAGGTTGTTGTATTTGTACACAAACTAGGTAACATGGTAGCCCTCGGCCTGATTCTGGCAGCCCTTTGCCTGACTCACTTAAGACACAAAATGCTAAAATCTCACTCTTTGTGGGATGTAAAATGACCACTCCGGACTTATAATCAAAACAGATCCAGCAGACTTCTTAAAGTGATATGAAGTATATTTGGTTGAAATTATTACCTCAATGGCACAATGTTATGCTCAGATGTTTTTTTTTTTCCTACCTTAATTTTTGGATTCATCTGTGATAATAAACAAAAAACCTAAACAACAACAAACTGCTTAACAACCACTAAAGAACTAAATAACTAGACCAACATCTCTGAAATGTGTTCTTATAACCACAGAATTTATATATACACACAAATTTAGGGAACATAATTTTATTCAATATTTTCCCCCAAAGTACCCCAAATTCCATCACTTAGCATTGACTAACTCTGATCTTAAATTGATAAAGATTTGTAGTAGCTTTGGCCAGTAACCTCTCTCACCAGTATTATGTAAATGTCAGTTTGAAAAAAGCATAAGAAAACATTTTACTAGGGACTCTTGAAAAAGATGATACATTATAACATACTTTAAAAAAAGCACCAAAACAATTCCCTGACTTTTGTTAATTATAAAGGAAATACTATCATGATATGTAAATTATTTCTAACATTTATACTTATATACACATGGGACAAAGAAAAGTAAGATATTTGGAAATTAATGTGTGTGATTTTGGGGTGGGTACCTAATTCTAATTTCATTTTAAAATGTACTTTAGAGGGCACCTAGGTGGCTGGGTGTTTAAGCTTCTGCCTTTGGCTCAGGTCGCGATCCCAGGGTCCTGGGATTGAATCTCACATCAGGCTCCCCATAGGGAGCCTGCTTCTCCCTCTGTTTATGTCTCTGCCTCTCTTTCTGTGTCTCTCATGAATAAATAAAATCTTAAAAAAAATAAAAATGTACTTTGGAACATTATTCAATTTGTTTATCTGCATGAATAAGTTAACTAGCTAGTTATATCTATACCACATCTTATATTTCTACTTTATTTTATATTCTCCATATAAAAGTGGAACAATTATTTTAGAAATAAATGCTTAAAACATTCGACAACAGAATTGTTGATAATGTTCTACTGAGTAGAATACATAAATTTTGCCAGTGATTAATTTCACTGCAGTAATTTATCTGCTCATTTTTATGTAGTTTAAGATAGCCACATATATCTATATTTTTATATCTAATTAACTTTCCTTCCAATCACATAAGTCACTAAATATCTTATAAAAATAATTTAATGGCAATATAACTCATTACATGAGAAAAGTGTAATTTACTTAATATCTAATTCATAATGGAGTTCCAGATGGAAACTAACTCAGAAATGAATAAATTGATTAAACTGATTTAAAATGATTAAACCAATTGTTTTAATTAGGAATATGTTAAGACATTTATCCAAAATAAGAAAATCTAGAACCTAAAACCCCCAATCAAAGTCAATGATTATATATACATTATACATAATATGTAAATACATAATATATAAATATTTCTAAATAATATTTATGTTTAGGAATAATGTAGCTTATAAGCTTTAATATAATTGGATAATGATTTTGTTAACTGTAACAATGTGGGTATTGGAATTTTATTATAAATTAATTTCAAAATGGGACACCTGGGTGGCTCAGCAGTTAAGGAACTGCCTTTGGCTCAGGATGTGATCCCAAGGTCCCAAGATCGAGTCCTGCGTCGAGCTCCCTGCATGGAGCCTGCTTCTCCCTCTGCTTTGTGTCTCTGCCTCTCTGTGTGTGTCTCTCATGAATAAATAAATAAAATCTTTAAAAATTATTAATAAATAAATTAATTAATTAATATCAAAACAAATTGCTGGTTTAGTGTAGTATATTCAACATGTCTCTATAATCGGGTTAACCAAAACAAACACACAAATCGAAAAGTTCTAGCCATTTTGATTGGGCATATTAAGCTGATATAATAGAAGGTAAATTTCCTAATTTCTTCTTTACTTCACCTCAATTAATCTCTGTTAAAAAGGTATAATAGTAATAATACTTGCTGTCAAAACCAAAAGAAAAATTTTGAAATTTTTCTCTACTTCCAAGCTAACTGGTTATTCTGTCATTTCTTCGTGGATCCTGGTCGAAGACGTGAGACTCCTATGCTAGAGTCAATGAATAGTTCATTACTCACGGTAATAGCTGGATTTTTAACATTTTTGTGATGTTTCTCTGAGCCCCAATTCCCACAAAATTATGCAAAGATGGCCTGATGACACGTGAACACTGTGTTGTATTATAAGAGAGGGCCCTGCTTTTAGGTAAGCTGGACCTTTTATAAGCATGTTGGCCCCTTTTGCTCTGCAGGGAGATGTTATCTTTATCATACTGAACATTAAGCACACCTGTCTCAGGCTCTGGGGGAATGCGCTTGTAGGTTCCAAAACTAATAGCATTGAGAACTAATTCAGAACCAAGGACAGTGCCTTCCGTTAAGCAAAAATGACAGACCCATAGGTCTCAAGGCTCACTGAATAGATTTTCACCTAACAGAGTTTACGTATGTGTGTATGTAGTCATTTTTATATTTCATATATGTAAAGCATACAGTGACCTATTATCTATTATTTCCTAATCAGTAAATATTCTCTAAATTTCTCTACAATCTAAAAGGTATTGAAGAGTAAATAAAAATTCAAGGAAAGAGCCTACTCAGATTTTAGTCAAATAACTACATAAACAAATAATTTAGAACTAATTAGGATGACTAGTTTTGAGTATATATTTCAAGGGAAATGACGTAGGCTATGGTGGCCTAAGGAAACTATACGTAATTTGAGATCTGAAACATGATCAGAATGAAGCAAATGGCTTTGGGAATAGAGAACATTCCCAGCTTTGAGATCAACAGTTTCTAAGATGGAAAAGAACATGGCAGGATCAAGAAATAAAAACACACAGATATGGCTTGAATGTAGGAACCTGGAAAAGAGGAGTACAAGGCTGGAGAATAGATTAGCTCACATCAGGCAAAAACTGTCTGGTCATTCTAGTACTCTGGCATTGATTCTATGGGCAATGAAGTCGTACAAGCAAGAGAAGGCATATTTTTCCTATTGTGTCAAACAGTCAAGACTGCAACTCAGTTTTATTCACTTCATCGCTATTCTCCATTCCATACAGAAAACTGAGTGCATAACAAACCCTGGCTGCTTCTCTCTCGGTAGATACAACCAAGCTGAAGTAACTAATGTTCTCCACAAATAATGAAAGCACAATTTTCAGACAAGCATAAACCCGTGGAAATTAGGGAAAAGAAAAGAACTACAAAGTGCTGATTATTTCCTGGGATTACATATGAATTTTGTCATTTAAAAAATGGATGTTATAATGTTTTCTACTTGGAAATAGTAAATTTTTGCAAAAATAATGATGCAGGCTCTATTTTGGTGAAATGCACACATGAGGAAAATGAGTTTTATCAACTAAGTTCCCCTTTTTAAACTCAAGTTGAGAAATTAAAGAACCATATAAATTGTAAACAGCCTGGCTGAGCAGGCTCAGCATTAGAATTAGGGTTTTGAAACATTTGCTGCCTGGAGTAGGCTAAGTTTTGAATTTGTTTCAAAGTCTCTAGAGGCCAAGGAAATTTTATTATGTAAATTTAGGTCCACAGAGACTTAATCCTCAACCTGCATTACCCCAAATTTAATGCCCTAGAGTAAGGAAGTATAGAAGAGGAATATATACTTCTAATAAATAAATGGACCTACCATAATCTTAATGTAGAAAATGAAGATCATGTATAACCTCACTGAGGTAAAATGTAGGAATTTTACATGGCCTATGGCACTTTAAGAGCAGAGATACTAGCTTGTCACAATCTAAATTCACAGAAACATAATTTTAAAAACATTATTCACACTTGAACTCTTCACTCAGCTATAGTAAGTATCTGCATGAATACCAGCCAACTATTTTCTATAGACTTCTGACACCACAGCCAAACTGTTATAAAGATTACAGAAAGATAAGGGATAACTAGAAACCCGTGATGAAGTTATTAAATATTGAGGATGCTATGTAGCTACCATGACATGGCAGCTTGTTGTTCTTATCTCTGTAGGTCATCATGGCAGAAAGGTTTAGGTTTCTATTTTTTTTTTTTTTTATCATTGTTGTGCTTCTGCTGTGTTGCTTCTGATTGTGTAGCCCAATTTAAACCTGTTGGGTAGTTTCATCTTTAATATTTTGAGAGTCATTCACAGGATATTATTAATGCTTTTATTAGTTGTTTTATGTTCTTTTCATTGCTACTGTTTTTTCTGCCATAGTGACAAATCCAGACCTACATTTTCTCTTTACAGAATCATAATTTTGGAAGCAGAATTTAAGTTACTGAAAGTAATAAAAAGGAAGGAGTAGAGGTAGGAAAAAAATTCCAATCTCTTACTTACTTCTCATTAAATATTTTAAAAGGTCTACTCCAAGGTCTTCCCATAAACAGAGTCCTTTTATCTAAGGACGTCCTCCCCCAGCCAGCCGTACTACTCATATCTGATTCTCCAAATCCTGGACTCCACTCCAGTTGTGTGATTCTTGCCCAAGCATTTCTTTCTCTTTTCCCTCAGGTATTTCCCAGTTTTTGTTGAGAAATCTAGGTCTTGCTAGATCTTTTTCTTCTACTTTTTTCTGGTCTTATCTTTTTCTGCCCAATTTTTGAAAGAATTCTGTGTCCCAGAATTACAGCAATCTGATCTTCATCTCAAAAAGAGAGCAGGGCGCATATGTAGAGAGATTTCTTTGGCAAAACAGTATTGTGTTTTGCTTGTTTGTTTCTATCAAGTAGAGGCCGCTAATAAACTGTTGAGGTTTTCTTTTTTTATTTTTAACTCTCCCATCTGAGTAAATTCACTTAAAACTTCAAATTTAATATTTGTATTTGTAGATTAAAAATACTTAGCATGAAGACAATGTATAGCTCAAAGGATTCAGGTTTTGAATCAGTGTTTCTGATACTTTCTTCAACATGGTGTAGCTGTCAGTAATGCTTTTCATTCAGAAAATGAGCAAATTATTTCCCTTTTGGTTAGATCCCATAGTGCAATGCTCCAAAGCATGAATATATGGACCATGCCCTCTAGGATATTAGTTGAGGACAAGTTATCAGAAGGGACCACAGAGGAATTTTGGCTTGTTATACATGCTCATTTGGGTAACCTGATTTACCACAGGTTTCCCTAACCTGACTTTAGTTGGGTTATTTTAGTTTGTATTCTCCATGCACCTTATGTTGATAGGATCAACAGGATTTTAGAACGTGTAGAAAACAAGAAAATAATAAAAAAAAATCCCCAGAATTTATATACAACATGGCAGTGATAATGATTGTATATTTGAAAGTTCGTAAGAAAGTGTATCTTAAAAGTTCTTACTGCATACACAAGTTCCTATGTGAGGCAACAAATCCATTAACTAAACTCATGATAGTCACTTTGCAATATATACATACATAATTAAGTTGTATGCTCTAAACTTATACAATATTATATATCAATTATATCTCAGTAAAGCTGGAAACAAAACAAAACAAATAATAGCATGCAGAATGTTTCTACAATCAGGAAGCATTTACTTTGTTTAATTTTCTTCTAAAGGGTTTAGCTAGTGGAAACAGATATCATATTTTGCATTTATGATAAAAAATATATCATCATAGAAAAGAGGAAAGATAACACCCATAATATTGGCCAAAAAAGAAACATGAAATACCAAAAATATTGAGCTGATTGAATAGAAGGCAATCTAAATACTATAAATGTTTTGTTGTTTTTAAGACATGGACATTTATATACATGTATATTGCATATTTATATTTTAATGTGTGATCTATACATATATGTAAACATATTTTATGCATGTGTGTTATTGCTCTGTCTCTGCAGCTTACACACAAGATAGTGAGATACTGTTTGCAAAACAAGCAAGCCTGCTGAGTTTAATTGCCACAAACAATAAGTCTCTCTAAACCTGCTACCAGCAGCATTTTGGTGTCCTTTATTAGTGGATATATAAAGACCCCTTTGAATTTTTAAAATCCATTGCTGCTGCTTTTCTTACCAGTGTTGGTACAGCAATATTCTGACTTGACCTACATTCTCCAGATCACTTTAATATTGTGCTGTTCCCCTTCTTACTACCAAAGAATGCACCTGGGCAAGGGAGATGGAAGATTAGTAATTGCTTTTTATTCCTAAGATTATGGCCAAATATATGTTTTCCTAAAGCATCCCATTCTGGGCAACACCTCTATACCTGGGTGAAATAAATCCACTAGCCTGCTTTCCTCCTCCATTAGGTATCTACATCTCACTAAGTGGCCCACTGCTTGCTACTGCACCAGGACAGTCCAATCTTCTCTCTTCCCCAGAGGCCATCACTTTCCTCAGGACTGACAGACGTTCAGAGAAAGTGCATTTGTGTATGTGACAGAGGCAGTGGAGGCAGGGGGACAGGTCTTTCATTTCCTTGTATACAAATAATCTACTCTGTGCAAAATGGGTCAGGTAAAATGTTTATTTCTGAACTCCATTCTCACTTTTTTTTCATAGTTTAAATTCATTTCTTAATAGTCATATGGTCTTATTTCCTCTATAGCGATAGTACTAGTGACAATGATTGGTGTGTGTGTCTGTCTATGTATCTGAAATGAAGCTATTTCATTCACTATCCATCCCTTTGTTTTTATAATTTTTTTTATTGTTTATTTATGATAGGCACACAGTGAGAGAGAGAGGCAGAGACACAGGCAGAGGGAGAAGCAGGCTCCATGCACCGGGAGCCTGACATGGGATTCAATCCCGGGTCTCCAGGATCGCACCCTGGGCCAAAGGCAGGCGCTAAACTGCTTGCCACCCAGGGATCCCTATCCAGCCCTTTTAACATTGCCCACAGATCAAAAGCAACCAGTGTTTGCAGCAGTAATTACTATTTCTAGCATTTGGCTCTGTTTGTGTAACTGTCTCCTTAGTTTGGGTTCTATCCAGTTCTATCATTAAAAAGTCTTCTTGTTTGGATTATCCTACCATAAGTCAATACACCTGTATCATGTTTCTGAACCTACAGATCTCCAATTTTTACTCAGTGGTGAATATCTTAAGAAGTCTTTCTTTCTTCCTGTCTTAAGCTGTTCTGTTTCAGATCACTACCATGAAGACTCTCAAAATCAGAGAGTTGCCAGGTCTCTGTAAAGAGACAGCCAAGAATATGATGAGCAAATTAGTAGCTAGAAAAAAACTTGGATGTATTTTCATGGCAAGATATTTATCAGAGCTTGGGGAAAAAGTTACTTATATTACCATCCCACATTTCTCTCATCTGCAAAATGGAATAACAAAGACCATAGAATTATAGGAAAGAGCTCCGCACTGTGTTGAGAGACAATTCTCCATAGGTCTGTTGTATTTTGCACCTTTTTTTGAGCAGAAAAAATGATTCCATTTGTATGAGAGCACCTTTCTAGGGATGTATAGGTAGCAAACAACCCCAGAAGGTAGAGTATCTCCTATTGAGAAAATAACATGTTTGTTTAATGTCCAGTATAATAAAGATGTATCCCTCTAGGAAAATATGGTAGGCTTACTGCCCATTATAAAATATTTGTTTCTCTGAAGCTAGAGGCTCCTCTACTAGAACACTGTACATTGAAAGAACAGGTGTTACCTGGCCTTCTTCATGTCACCTATGGAAGCTGGCACTCAGCAAATTAGCAAAAATGTGATTCTCTGGTTACTGCTAGTACTTTAGGTAATACAGTTTCCTTCTTCTCTCACCCAGGAGTCTCCAGCATCCATGAAAGTGTAACATGCCTATTCAATAGTTGGTAAGCAAGTTAAACTTCCAAACATTCGCTTTTGGGCTGACCAGGAAAACTACACTCAACTTCAGTATTTATGATGAGAATTAAAATGATTCATTTAAAATGTTCAGATTTCAGGTTTTTCAACATTTTGGTATTGGGGAATTAGCCTAATGCTTTCTAAATTACAAAAATATTTAAGACAATGGTCCTAGAAATGGAATTCCTGACAAATAGGGGAAGAGATAGGAAAAGATGGAGCTATATTTATTGAACTTTATTTTTAATGGAGTGGTTGCAGTATCATTTAGTACATATGTGATTAGGGAAATAGAATGATCAAATGATTAGATATCTATTTAAGTATCATAGTGCTATCATTAGAGATAAAGATTTCTAATTTAATATTTCCTACAGTTTATGATAAAAGCAAGTTTCAGACTTAATTATATCACATATTGATTCACAAGATGGCACATAGAGTCACAAAAAAATATATTATATATTTTATAACCTCTCTGACCTCTGCCTTTCTTAGTTTCAATAACACCTTGCATGAAAGTACACTTAAAAAATTGCAAAGATATTTTAGTACCATGATTCAGCCTATAACAAGATCAAGTTCAAAGAGAAGGATACTTAGAGTAGAAAGTGAAACAGAGGAGGAAAGAACGGATGAAACCAATAAGAAAAATAGCAAAATGGCAGATATGAACCCAAACTTACCAATAATCACATTAAATGTAAGTTATGTAAACACCACAATAAGGCTGAGATCATAATACTGAATAAAATACAAACCCCCATCTATGTACTGCCAAAAAGAAAACCACTTTAAAAATAAAAGCAGAGGATGCCTGGGTGGCTCAGTGGTTGAGCATCTGCCTTCAGTTCAGAGTGTGATCCTGGCGTCCTGGGATTGAGTCCCACATCGGGCTCCCTGCACAGAGCCTGCTTCTCTCTCTGCCTGTGTCACTGCCTCTCTCCCTGTCTCTCATGAATAAATAAATAACATATTTTAAAAAATTTTTAAAAATAAAAGCAGAAAAAAGTTAAAAGTAAATGTGTACCATACCAACACAAAAGAAAGCTCAATTACTTATATTAATATCAAAGTAGATTTCAAAATAAAGAATAATACTAGAGATAAAGTTACTTCATTGTATAAAAGGATAGAAAAGCAAGGAACATCATCATCAAGAGGACTTGGCAATCCTAAATGTTTAGGTGCCTAAAAACAGAGCTTCAAAAATATATTAAGTAAAAATTGATAATACTGAAAGTAGATATTAACAAATTTCTAATTATAACTGAAGACTTACACACTCTTCTCAGTAATTAATATTGCAAGTGAACAGAAAATCAGTTAGGATATGGCATACCAAAGCAGCACCATCAGCAAACACCTCAATATGACATTTATAGAACTCTCCAATTAATAAGCTGCAGAATATACATTCTTTCCACATGCACATAAAACATTTTTGAAGGGAGACTATATTTTGGCCCATATGATAGGTCTCAATAATATCTAAAAAGATTCAAATAATACAAAGTATGTTATCTGATCACAGTATGTCAATTCTCTATAAATTGATTTATAGATGCAATGCAATCTCAATCAAAATCCCAGCAATCTTTGTGAAAAATGATAGCCACTTGGTTCTAAAATCTGTATGGAAATACAAAAGAGTTGGAATCATCAAAGAAACTTAAAAAAGGAAAAGAAAGTTGGAAGACTTGTACTTCCTGACTTTAAGAGTGAAGGAAGTTTGTTATTGGTGTAAAGATAATCAAAAATATCAATGGAATAGAAAAGAGAGCTCAGAAATAAACCCACACACATATGGTAAAATGATTTTTAAAGAGGCATCAAAGTCACTCAATGGGAGATAGATAATCTTTTCAAAAAGTGGTGCCAAAAACTTTGAATAGTCACATACAAAAAAAGAATTTTAGGCTATCTTTCACAGAGGTAAAAACATTAATTCAAATGGATAATAGATCTAAATATAAAAGCTAAAGTGTACTTCTACATTCTAAAAAGATTTTCTAGTGTAAAGTCTTAGGGACCTTATGTTTGGCAAAGATTTCCTAAGTAGATATCAAAAGCACAAACTCTAAAAAAATAAAAATAATAATGACTAATTGTATTTCCTAAAAGTTAAACTTTTTCTTTTAAAAGAATAGCCATTAAGCAAATGAAAATATAAGCTACAGATTGGAAAAATATAAGCTAAAGATTGACAGAAATTTGTTGAAAATATATATTTATTATTTATTTATTTATCTATTTATTTATTTATTTATGAGAGATGGGGGAGGGACGGGGGAAGGGAGGAATGGGGAAAGGGGAGAGGGAGAAAGAGAGAGAATACCAAGCAAACTCTCTGCTGAGTAGGGAGCCTGACGTGGAGCTTGATCCCACAATCCAAGGGATCATGACCTGAGCTAAAACCACAAGTCGGGCGCTTAACCAACTTAGCCACCTAGGCTCTGCTGACAGAATTATTATTTAAAAAAATATATATATATACATTTATTTATTTATTTATTTATTTATTTATTTATTTATTTATGACAGAAACAAAGATAGAAGCAGAGACACACACAGAGGGGAGAAGCAGACTCCCTGCAGGGAGCCAGATGCAGGACTCAATCCCAGGACCAGGGGACTACACGCTGAGCAGAGGCAGATGCTCAACCACTGAGCCACCCAGACATCCCCAGAATTATCTTTTTATCTAGAATATGTAGGGTACTGACAAGTGATAACAAGTCAAGGAACCCAATTAAAAATGGCCAAGCATTTGAATGGTAAATTCATAAAAAATGAAGGTAGGCAAAATGGGTGAAGGTGCTCAAAAGGTACAAACTTCCAGTTATAAGGTAAGTAAGTTCTGAGGATATAATATACAACATGATGACTATAGTTAACAACATTCTACTATATATTAATTATATATTATATATATAATATATTTGAAAGTCGCTAAGAGTAAATATTTAAAAGTTCTCATCACAGGGAAAAACTTTGTAACTATGTGTTGTGATAAATATTAACTGAACTTATTGTGGTAATCATTTATATATGTATATTTATATATATATGGATATTTATATACATCCACACACAATCATCATGTTATATACCTAAAATTAATACCATGTCATGCCAACTTTATTTTTTAAAAAAGAAAAAGAAAAATCTATATAGTCAACAAACAAGAACAAGAAAATATATGCTACATTACTAGTTATTAGAGAATGCAAATTAAAGCCACACTGAGTTTCTACTACACATTCTGTATGATGTCTAAAATCCAAAAGACTGAACATGTCAAGTGTTAGAAAGCATTTGGAATAACTGAAAACCTCATATGCTGGTAGCAGGAATATAAAATGGTACATTTTGTAAAGCCCTTTGGCAATTTCTTAAAAAGTTAAACAGTCCTGCCATAAGACCTAGAAATTCTACTAGGTTTATCCAAGAGAAATAAAAGTATATGTCCATTGAAAGTGTTTTCCATAAAGTTCTTAGCAGATTTTCAATATCCTTAAGATGGGAGGAAAACAGATCTATCATCTATCATCTATCTATTATCTATCTATAAATGAATAAGCAAATTTTGGTATATTCATAGAGTAGAATACTATTTGGCCAAAAACAGGAATGAACTTTTGATATATGCAACAAACATGGATCAACCTCAAAATAATTATAGGATGAAAGAAGATATACAAAGAAATGCTACATACTATGATTCTACTTGTATGAAATTCTAGAAAATTGAAACTAATCTACAGTGACAGAAGAAGATCAATGATTATCTGAGGACTGGACATATGAGAGGGAGTGGGAAAATACTGGGAGGGGCTGGAGGAAATAATCACAAAATGGCATCAGGACATTTTTGCCGGTGATGTATGTTTATTATCATCCATGTACACTTTAAGTTGTACACTTTCAATATATACAGTTTGTTATAGCCTATTATATCTAAAGCTGTACCAAAGGGAAAGAAATAACATTCTGGATGTAAATTCCTATCAGAATCAAATATATCACACTCTAAAGTGTATTGACTCCTGGGCCATCTACATTCTCTTTCAGCGCTCATAGAAGAATGAAAGGAAGTCTTTTACATTTTCAGTGGGGATATCAATTGGTACAGCTACTGTGGAAAAACAGTATGGAGGTTCCTCAAAAAATTAAAAATAGAAATACCATTTGATCCAGTAATTTCAGTACTAGGTGTTTACCCCCCCTAAAAATACCCTAATTAGAAGATATATATGCAACCTATATTTATTGCAGCATTATTTACAATAGCCAAGATAATAGATGCAACCTAAGTGCCCATTAGTGTAAGACTGGATAAGGAAGACGTGGAGCACACATCTACAAGAGTAGTATACCGCCATAAGAAAGGAGAGCTCCTGTCATTTGGGACAACATGGGTAGATCTAAAAGCTACTATGCTAAGTGAAATAAGTCAAACTGAAAAAGACACATAGTGTATGATTTCACTCATGTGTTGAATCCAAGCAAATGAATAAACAAAAAGCAGAAAAAGACCCACAAACCCATAAATACAGTAAACAGATTGATGACTGCCAGAGGGCAGCAGAGCAGGGAGATGGGCAAAGTGGGTGAAGGGGAGCAAGATGCTAGCTTACTGTTATGGAATAAATAAGTCATGGGAATAAATGACATAGATAGCATAAGGAATAGAGTCAGTGGCATTGTAAGGATAGATGGTAGCTACACTTGTGGTGTGCACAGCATAATGTATAAACTTGTGGAATCACTATGGTTGTATACTGAAACTAATGTAACATTGTGTTCCAGCTGTACTTAAGAAATAAATAAGCAGAGAAAAAAGAGAAAGAGACAGAGACAGAGAAATAACAACTAATTGCAGAGTATGATCCTCCCCAACATGGATTGGGGAGAAAAAAGTGCTGTAAAAAATATTAGGATAACTGGAAATTTTTTAATATGGACTAGATAATAATGTATTATTATTTTTTAAAAAGGTGAAGTATGTCCAATGTTATACATGTAAGTTAACAGTCTCTAGTGTAGTTTAGAGATGCTGAAGCATTTTTAGAATTTTTAGAACCATCTCTAGAGGATGCTCTTCAGATTAAAAGCGTTCATTTGTCATCTGACCAATTAATGCTATCAAATATTTGGATAAATTGGGGATCCCTGGGTGGTCAGCAGTTTACCACCTGCCTTTGGCACAGAGCATGATCCTGGAGACCCGGGATCGACTTCCTGCACGGAGTCTGCTTCTCCCTCTGCCTGTGTCTCTGCCTTTCTCTCTGTGTCTCTCATGGTCTCTCATGAATAAATAAATAAAATCTTAAAAAACAAAAACAAATATTTGGATAAATATTCTCTCTTAAAAAAACCTAACCATCCCTACTTTACAGACCAGAATTACTTGGCATGTGAATGGCCACATGTGCACACACATAAATACATATATATAATAAAATATATAATATAATATAATATTATATTATATTATATTATATTATATATAATAAATTGTAAAGGACAAAATCACTCACAATTCATCTTACGCTTATTTTTCATCTCAATAAAAAACAAAGATACCATGTAGACTTCTATGAAGATCAAGAGAGATAATATACATAGAGCATAAAGCATGAGTACATAGTAGTATTCAATACTCATTTAATGGAAACTAAACTTCTTTACTATAGCAAAGAAAATCAGCTGATGAAATATTCTTTTTCTGGCTTTGCTGATTCTGAGAGTTTCAGCAGTTGTCCAGGGATTGCTTCTGTGGCTTCAATGGGGTCTATTAATAATCAGGAGAGATATCAAAGTTTTTTCCCCTCTCTCATTTTCCTTTACTCTGACTTGAGAGAAGAGTATTGCTTTTATTATATAATGTTCAAAAGGAGATAATAGAGGCCATTTATTTTTATAGCCTAGTGGTTTTCAGCCTGACTGAATATTAGAATCAAATGAAGAATTTTTGAAATGCCTCTACCTGGACCCAATCTTAGACCCTAGAATTTCTGAGGGTGTGGTCCAAGCATCAGTATTTAAAAAAAACATCCTGTGCATTTCAATGGCTAGAAAAGACTGAGAATGACCAAGTGACACTTTCTGTTAAGAACTTTACTACTTTACTGAATTAATACTCCAGGTACTCCAGGAAGTTAGAAATTTATTTCAGATTTTATGCACACACATAGACACACATGCACACTCCTTTACCCAGAATAACAAAGATACATACATATATGCGTATAAAATGTAGAAACCTAGTGAAATAAAGTCAGACATTTTTTAAAAAGATTTTATTTATTTATTTAAGAGAGAGTGAGAGTGAGAAAGATCACAAAGGGGGAGGAAGAAGGAGATTCAGACTTGCTGCTGAGTAGGGAACCCAATGAGGGGTTTGATCCCAGGACCCTGAGATCATGAGCTGAGCTGAAGGCAGATGCTCAACCAACTGAGCCACCCTGATATTCTCAAAAGTCAGACTTTTTAAACAAGTTTTTGAATCACTCTTTCCTGCCAATAAATGGTTATTTTCCTAACACATTTTTTTCCACTTTTGACTCTCTGTAAGTTACATATGTAGTGTAGAGTTGACATAGCCCATATGATCACTTTTTGATTGTGTGCTTTAAAGCATTTATTAAATTTATTAAGCTGTGCTTACTGTGAGTACATCAAACCCCAAACTAAAATTAAATCAAGATGAATCAAACCTGGGGACTGGTAGCAGATGCTAGCCATCCCACCTAATTGTTTAACAGCATATGCAGAGAGACAATCTCCAAGGCAACTGAAACATAAAACCACACAAAGATTTGATTTTGTTGATTGAAGTCAACACCTTGAATTGCACAATGAAGAAAAAAAAAAGAAAAATAAAAAGATAGTCATTCCACAGAATAGGATAGGGTAGGTTATGTAAGGTACAGTAATCAGGATCTGTAGAAATCACTATGATGTGCTGAGGCTTAACACTCAGATCAATGCTGGAGATTATGTTATTGATGGACTCAACTTTACTCAGGATAGCTATATATATATATATATATATATATATATATATATATATATTCTTCTTTATATATTGGTGACACTCCTGTTCTTCACTTTAAAGTTTCTACATAGAGCTTTGGTCTAAAGACATTCCCCTTTTTTCACTAGATGTGAAGATATTCACTCCCAGTCTCAGTGAGGAGAAGGACTGCTTTCAACAGTTAGCAGCATTATGGATTTTCCTTATAAAGAGGTAAAAACAAGCAAATAACTATTTTCTTAAGTCACCAGTCACAGCATAAGAGAAAGGGTCCTATTCATTTATCCAATGGAGAATTGCAAGGGAAAGGATATACTAAGAGTCTACCATTACTTCTCTCTGAAAGGAAGTATGGTTTACTTTAAATCCAAGCTTTGAGGATTCCTCTACATAAAAAAATCATTATTAAATATTTAGTCTGCAACCTGTCTATGGTATCCTTTACTTTCTCATTGCCTGGATAGTCTGATGCATCCCTTATTCTTTCTATACCATAGTGAGATACACACTGACAAACTCAGGAATTGTATCCCTTTTTTTCTGGGTAAAAAACCACTTAAAAACCTAGTTCCTTGAAGTTAACATCATTTATTGAGCTCTAGATTCTGAGAGTTAATTTGGATTGGTTTCACCTGGATAATTCTCTCCTGGTCTATGTGGGCCTCACTCATTCATCTGTAGTCAGATTCTGCTCAGCTCAATAGATCTGTTTCAGGAAGTTGACTGAATGATGGCTAAGAAACAGGGGCCACTGGGCCACACCTCCTCTCCCACACAGCAGTCTAATCTGATCTCATTTACATGATAACAAGTGTTCCAAATGCTCTCCAAGTTGATGCAAGCTTCACAATTGCTAATTTCTCATTGGCTAAAATAGTCACATGATCAGTGCAGAGTCACCGGGTGGAGGAGACTCCACCTCTTGATGAATATTTTTGTAACCACCTCTTTTTGTAATCTCTCCTATCCTTCCTTCTGGCAATAACCATTCACATTCTTTCCACATGCAGACTTTATTCATTCTATCTCAAAGCTTTCAAAACTCCCATTCTGGCTTGGAGTCTAGGATTAAATGATGTCCATCAAGTCCTGAGGCAGTTCTTTTCATCCAGGGAAACCCTTGTACTTCCCACTGTCTGAATAAATTAATCTCTTTCTCATCCCTGGTAATTCTATGCTTGTATTTATTTTTCATAAGCCATGGTGCATTTTTAGTTATCTGAGTTCTTGTTTTCATTCTAGAATGAGTGCAAGGGCAAGGTGAGTGTTTTATTTATTTCTGCTTATCCTGCCCATATCATTACTTTCATATGGCCATGTTCTATATATATTTTTTTGAGTTTTGAATGAAGAAATGATTGAAGATATGAATGACAAAGTTTATGGCCTGATGATGCAAGGAGACATTTTTTTTTTATATGTAATCTGAAGTAGGCAATTTTTTGTAAGACTAATCTAAAATTGAGTTTTTCTGGAACCACAAAGAGGTGAAAGTTCATACAGTATCCAAACAAATCTTTAATAAGTATCATGTCATTTTTCAGCTTTGGTTGGCACTACATGATAACTAACAAATTATACATAAACTCATAGGCATAAGATGAAAGAATTGTTCAACTCAGAAGATATCAAAGGTCCAACTTGTAATTTCTGGTTTCTAAAGATTTTCTATTATCTTGGTCTTATCTATCAGATCATTTTTGGCCATTTGTTTTTATATAAAGTCAAAACACAAATGCTTATGAGTAACATGGTAAATCTTTGTATCTTTACACCCCTGACATTTTAAATCAGAAGAGCCAGAAAGAGTTAGATTTATTTAAAATATAAAAAGAGATTAAGAATATTTAAAAAAAAATTACTTATTCATGAAAGTCACAAGGAAAGAAGCAAAGACAGGCAGAGGGAGAAGCAGGCTCCCTGCAAGGAGCGTGATGCGACACTCCATCCCAGGACCGGGGAATCATGACCTAAGGCATATAGATGCTCAACCACTGAGCCACCCAGGTGCTCAAAAAGAGATTGAGAGTTTATTTATTTTTATTTTTTTAGACTTTATTTATTTATTCATGAGAGACACACAGAGAGAGGCAGAGACACAGGCAGAGGGAGAAGCAGGCTCCATGCAGGAGCCCAATGTGGGACTCGAAACCGGGACTCCAGGATCACGCCCTGGGCTGAAGGCTGGAGCTCAACTGCCGAGCCACCCAGGAGTCCTGAGATTGAGAATTTAAAAACAACTTTATATCGGTATTTTTAATGTAGAACACTGATGAGCATTTCTTTTTGTGTCAGTGCATGTTTACTATTATTACAAATGTCCTATCTGTATATGAGCATTTTTATAAATAGGCACATTCATATTTCTCTGTTTTTCTTATTTCTGCATTAGTATATTATTTTGGTATTTCTATGGCCATATATAGGACTATGTATAAATCTGCATAATGGTTAAAAATCTGCATAATGGTATTAAGATATCCATGTATACATTGTGTGTACACTTGTTTATTGCATATGCAAGGGTTTGCTAAGAGATTATGGGACATTTCAGAAGATGACTTTATAGGAGCACTTCAAAATTATATGGCTATAGTGTAGGTTGTAGCATGTGTCTACTTATGAGAGGAATGTATAGTTGGCTACATGGATGGGCACTCAGTTTCTGCCCCTAAAGAAACTCTTTAGCTCACTTGAGGCATCTGGCTACTAGAAAGTTTTCAATAATTTAATTTATGTTTTAAAGCATTAAGATAACTAGTGGAAAACAAATTCTAGAGTCAATCAGATTAGTGTTCTAATTGTTGCTTTACCATTTCTCAGTAGCCTTCAGTGAACTATTTAGCAGATGTTGGTGAATTACCACCACTTACAAAGTAGTTGTGTTCGATGTTCTAAATGAATGTATATACCTGTGGTGAATACTGGAACTACCACTAATTGTCTATGTGACTTTGAACAAGTTATATCCTTAAACTTGAACTTTTTTCATTCGTGCAATGACTATACTCATACCTACTGAGTCGAGTATGTGACAATAACATGAAATAGGATCATGTAAGGATTGTATGAAATGCATTAGCTTAAGTAGAGCACAAGGTTTAACATGTGAAAAGTGCTGAATAAATCTTAATAAGTATACTTCCTTGTTAAGAATTCTGTAAGAGAGAGAATGCAGAAAAGGTTAGAGCATTACATTATTTGGATTGTTTGTACCAATACAAACAGTATCCATTTTTGTACTGTACTAATTACAATTCATTTTTGTACTGTACCCATTTTGTATTATACCAATTATTTTTTTTGAACCAATACAAACAAATGCCTATTATGGAATATCACGAAATAAGAGATATAGTCTTCAAAATATTCATCTTCCAAATTAATTAAAGGGATTTGAAAGCAAAAATAATTAAAAATTGGAAACTACTTACTATAAACCATTTGTATCTTAATTAAAGTATAAATTTTAAGATCAGATTGACTTTCTTACTCCTTTGAATATCCAAAATAAGATAGAGAAAAATAACCTATCAGTTTATAGATGCTTGGGCATTATTTCCCTCTGCATCCAATTTGAAAACTAGGCTATTTCTTTTTTCACTTCAAATAGTCACCGGATGGTAAGAATATTATCTTATACTTTCTGTCAACTATCTCCTATTATTTTTAACACTCTGAAATAATATCCGTTCTAGGACAGTTCATCACTAATATTTTTAAACGCTATTTTTTAAGATTTTATTTATTTATTCATGACAGACACAGAGAAAGGCAGAGACAGAGGCAGAGGGAGGAGAAATAGGCTCCATGCAGGAGCCCGATGCTGGACTTGATCCCGGAACTCTGGGATTATGTCCTGAGCCGAAGGCAGATGCTCAACCGCTGAGCCACCCAGGTGTCCCTAAAACACTATTTTTATTTTATTTTTTTTTATTTTATTTTTATTTTTATTTTTATTTTTATTTTTTTATTTATTTATGATAGTCACAGAGAGAGAAAGAGAGGCAGAGACACAGGCAGAGAGAAGCGGGCTCCATGCACCGGGAGCCCGATGTGGGAATCGATCCTGGGTCTCCAGGATCGTGCCCTAGGCCAAAGGCAGGCGCCAAACCGCTGCGCCACCCAGGGATCCCTAAAACACTATTTTTAGACCGGTTTTATGTTCATAGCAAAATTGAGAGGAAGGTACAATGATATATCCCATATATCCCCTACCCCACGTATGCACAGGCTCCCTCATTTTCAACTTCCCCCACCACAATTGGTACATGTGTCACCACTGATGAACATACATTGACACATCACTAATATATATTTTTTTCATTTTTACATTTTAGACTTCTTCACATTTAGCAAGGTGTCTTTCTCATTTCCCCTCCTTATTTGTCAATACTAATTTCTCCACTAATGGAGACACATTAAGACACGAAATATTTATATCAATGAATGTCAGTAAACATTTCTTAAGTTTCATTAAAAATTCTATGCATCAAAACAACTAATTAGAAACTATATAGATAGAGATATAGGATTAGTTGATGTAAGATATAAGCATATTGAGTTAATTGAAAATTGATAGCACACCTTGACCTTCTTTCTGGTACTTTTTAAAGAGCATTTGAGAAAATACAATGTAAGGTTTTTTTTTTGTTTGTTTGTTTGTTTTTTTCCCACTTCATATATACTCTCCTTTTTCTGGTTCCATTTTATTTAGCCAACTAGATTTTTTTTAAGAGCAAAACATTTATATATCAAATGGCATGACCTACTCTCATGGATTGTTTACCCTACTCTGTCTGACTTCCCCATCGCCTTTAATGTACTATCATAATAACTGGCTTTTATTCAGCATGGTAAGAACTATTTCTAATATATATAGAAGAAATAAACATAACCCAATCACATTAGGTATTTTATCTAATGATTATAAAAGTTCCTCTGAATAAAGAATGCAATTAAAAATATACTATTCCATTTCATTTTGGAGATGTGATTAGGTTAAAAATGGTCTTTTCAACCTATGCTTAACCCTGGTTTCTAAACAGTGAAATTTTTCAGGGCTTACACAGGTTGTGACTTTCTTTTCTTTAACATTTTATTTATTTAATCATGAAATTCAGAGAGAGAAGCAGAGACATAGACAGAGGGAGAAACAGGCTCCTTGAAGGAAGCCCGATGTGGGACTTGATCCCAGACCCAGGATTGCACCCTGAGCCAAAGGCAGGCGCTCAACTGCTGAGCCACCCAGGCGTCCCTACACAGGTTGTAATTTTAAGGCTGAACCTCTAGAAATTTCTTAGCAACTACACACTACCGGAATAAGCGAGGCAAAAAGCCATTAATTAATGCTTTGCACAGTGAGACTTATATTTGGGGACAAAACAGGAGACTGGTTCTCTAATAATAAAAAGCATTAAAAACATAGTCAAACAAATATTGATTTCTTATTCTAACAGTATTCATTAAAATAAACTTATGAATCAGATTTAATTTGGTGATATAAAAATAAATTTTAAAATAGATAACTGATATGATACAAGTGCTTTCTCTTAAAAAAAAAAATTAAAATGGCCTTTATCAAAACCAGCCACATACTTCTGTCTTAGTCTGCAAACTTTCCTTAATACAGTGGTCACCAATTATTTTTTATTTTCCCTTGATGCCATTTACTTACTCAGAGCCCATCCAAACGTTTATTTCATTAGCATCTCTCAACCACAAGGATACCATCCCATGGGCCATTTGAAAGATTCCAGATATTCTGAATCAAATATTAAATACGTATCAAATATCTCCTCTCATATCTACTCTTGACACAATTTCAACTACAAATATAACTCAGTGTATTAGGTAGACTCCTAAAATGTTTCTATGATTTCTGATCATAACCTTGGAGACTGAATATAATGAATAGGTCACTTCCATAATTATGCTATATCACACAGTTGACCTTAAAATAGGGAGATAATCCAGATGACCCTAACTTAACCCACAAACCCTTTAACATCAGAAACTTTTCTCTTACTGGCAGCGGAGAAGCCAGAAACTCCACGCATGAGAGGTATTGGACTCATGCTCATGGGCTTTGAAAGGTGTCATGGGACAAGGAATGTTGGGAGTCAACAGCCTCAGAGCCAACAAAAAAACTCTGAAAAATACCGCCCCCCCCAAAAAAAAAGAAAACCCACCTCAGTTCTTTTTTGATACAGGCTGCTAAATTTGCCAGCAACCTAAATGAGCATAGAAGCAGATTCTTCCAAGGTTTCCAGTTAAGATCGCAGCCTGGTTGAAACCTTAATCTCAACCTCATGATACCCTAAGGAGAGAACCCAGTTGAGCCATGTAAGGTTTTGACCTATATAATATGAGATAATAAACAGGTGTTGGTTTAAATTGTTAGTTTTTGGTAATCTGTTTCCTAGCAATAGAAACCTAATGCAGTCTAATTCTATTATTTTCAAGATTTTTGGAGCAGATCCTACTTTCTAGATGAGATCTTTGTAGAAAGTCAGTATGTAAAATTTCTATAAACAGAATTCCTCAGATTAAAAACAAGTAGTCAATTCTAGGTAACGACTTATAGACCTATCAGAGAACCTCAGAAATCTTCAGAAGCCCAGGTGAATCCTTGAACACTAAAACTAATATTATTGGAGTCTAGAATACCAGAGCCAAAGAGTAAGGAGCTTTGAATTAAGTTTATTTTTCTGTTCCTGATATAGGATACAAGTGACTCTCAATTAGCCACTTGGATTTATCAAATCTAGATGCACAGCTTTTACCTGTATCTTAATAAAATTCCTACATCCAAATTCTGGCAACAGCTCTGTATATTCTCAATCTAAACAGAAAATAGCCCACTGCCAGTTCTAATCTTCCTTAGGCTCAAAGTGAAGAAAAACATAAGAAAAAGCTTGTGATGGCATCTATCCCATTGCAGCAATATCTTGCCCAGCTGCAGAGCATGCAAAAATAAAATCTTACAACACACGTCCCAAAAGCAATGGACCTTTTTATGAGTGGATTTCATCATTAGGAACAAAGCAAAACAAAACACTGAACATCTATGTTGTAGCAGAGAAATCAACTGTTTGAACAAGGGATCCTCAAAAAAACAAATAGATTTTTTCAGGGCACCTGGCTGGCTCAGTCAGTAAGCCTCTGACTCTTGTGTTCAGCTAAGGTCATGACCTCAGGGTTTGTGAGATTGAGCCCAATATTGGGCTCCATAATTGGCATGGAGTCTGTTTGAGATTCTTTCTCTTGCCCTCTGCCCCGCCCCCGCCCCCGCTCATGCACCCTGTCTCTCTCAAAAAATAAAATCTTTAAAAAAGAAAACAACAAATAGAGTTCTTGAAAAGGTAAGCAATTCTTAAAACCCTTTTTAATTTAAAAACTATAACATGCCTTTAAAAGATATTCAGAGAAATGTCTAAGTAGGATCATCTATTTTTACACTGATTATTGGGTCAGTTATTAGCATTTGACATTTATTGTCAAATATTCTCTAGGCTGAATTTGTACATGCAGAATTTCTCTTTTCATGCATCACGTATTATCATTTTCTTTCCACTGAAAGGTGTTTGTTGAGCTTTCTAAACAAAAAGCCTTGGCAATTAGATAATCAACTGAACATATTTTTGGGAGATACTTTCCTTGTATGATGGAGCATTGCTGCAGAGCAAAAAACGGGCTCGCTTGGATGGAAGTATTCCTGGTATCTCTTTGTGAATGCTGCTTTTCATTTGTTTACTTAATTTTTTTTAAGTATTCCTAGTAGAGTTTCAAGGACCTATTACTCATTTGTTTTGGATATTTTAAATACTATCCATGTGAGTAATGCTTCTAAATACATGACCTTTCTGTATTTTTTTTAAAAATAAATATGTGAAGTAGATCAAATTCCATATACTCATTTTGCTTGGTTAAGAAATACTACGACAAAAAAAAAATAAATGAATATAAAGGATTGAGTATCTTGCCTAGTGCATTCTTCTGGGTTATCTGATTCTATGTATCTGTTATTGTCTTTGAACTACAACTCTGTAAGTTTGTAAGGGAAAAACAAAAACAAAAAGAAAACTGACAGCAATGTCAATGATGCCTGTCCATAGAAATGCAAATGAGTTTTATCCAGTGAATGTAGTTGATCATTGCCCTGTGGATATTGACCAGTTTTGCATCTAATTTGC
This sequence comes from Canis lupus baileyi, assembly GCF_048164855.1. NCBI lineage: Eukaryota > Metazoa > Chordata > Mammalia > Carnivora > Canidae > Canis > Canis lupus. Next base: position 79,399,854 of record NC_132839.1, read on the forward strand.
AAATTAATTTCAACATTCCTGATTGCTTAACATGTGTTATTTGAGTTCTTCTTTGAGTCAGTTGTAGTTCCTTATTGCAGTTCTTATTGGTTTCTTCATTAATTAATCAGTTTATTGCTTTTCTACTGCTGTATAAAATTACCACAAACATAGCACAAGAACACAAATGAATTAGTTCACAGTTTCTATGTGTCAGCAGTCCGGGCATGGCTTAGCTGGGTCCTCAGGTAATCAAGATACAGGCTCAGCTTGTGATCTTATCTAACATCTTGTACCAAGACCAGGGTCTTGTACCAAGTTCTCCTGGCAAATCTCAGTTTCTTGTGATTATAGGACTGAGAGCCTCAGCTCACATGGATCTCCTACCATTTCCTGTCATGTGGCCCTCTCCACACATGATACTTTCATCCTTCAAGGTTAACAGGAAAGTACCTTTGCTGCCTCTACTCCCTCTGATTTCCTCCATCCTAGGACATAAGATCTGCTTTAAAGGGTTCATTTAGTTAGGTCAGCCCGCCACCCCACCCTACCCCCCTGCAGAATATAGAAGTCAGACTGAAGACATAATATACACAGAGCTCCAGAAAGAGAAAATAGGAAACACATTCCATTACAAGGTATTGGTTGAAAACTCTCCAAGACTGTTGAAGAGAAATCAACTGTACCAACTCGCAGTTATAGGAAATCCAAAGAATTACAAGTGAGATCAAAGGAAAAACATAATTATTTCACATAATTTTCCATATGATGAAACTTAGGAAAACTAAAGAATATAAGACGATTTGAAATGCAGCCAACAAAAGATAAATTAATCACCACAAGTAGATTTAAAAGGAACTTTCCTATAGAAACAATGGAAGTCAGAAATCAGTGAAGATCTTTTAAGAGTCAAAAGAGTTTCTGGCAACCTAACTTTACACCAAGCAAAATGATCTTTTAAAAGTGAAAGTGAAATGAACACATTTTCTGACAAACATTTACCAAGAAAGGTTAAAACGACTAATGGTGACTAACAAAAATTCTTATGGAGGTATTTTAAGAACAAGGAAAATGGTTCCCCAATATAGACTGAATTATAGAAAGCAGAAATGGATAAAAATAATCATAACTGGGCAAATCTAAACCACTGGCAATATACAATTTTCAAATGTCTAATTTGGGGTCATTGGATATAAATAAACTGGAATTAAATATACTGAACAGCAACAAAACATATGCAGGGAAAGTCTTGATAGAACTTAAGCATTCCAAATTTGTTTTGTTGCTAGGAAGGGAGGGAAAGATACTAAATATATTTAGAATTTAAGGATGCTTTTTAAAGTAGCAAGAGTAGTAACACTCAGAGTAGACAAAATATATGTAAACTTTTTCCTTTTTATTTATTTATTTTTTTAATAATAAATTTATTTTTTATTGATGTTCAATTTGTCAACATATAGAATAACACCCAGTGTTCATCCCGTCAAGGGCTCCCCTCAGTGCCCGCCACCCAGTCACCCCCACCCGCTGCCCTCCTCCCCTTCCACCACCCCTAGTTTGTTTCCCAGAGTTAGGAGTCTTCCATGTTCAGTCTCCCTTTCTGATATTTCCTACCCATTCCTTTTTCCTTTTTATTGTAAACATTAAAAACCCACTGTTTGCCACTGTAAGGGTTCTCAATAAATGAAGATTAAAATGACATTCCTCCCTGGAATTATGCTGAAGAAGAGAGACAGAAACACAAGAAATACTAATACAATGTACTAAATCTTAATATAAGAGAAATATGAGAGGGATCCCTGGGTGGCACAGCGGTTTGGCGCCTGCCTTTGGCTCAGGGCGCGATCCTGGAGACCCAGGATCAAATCCCACATCGGGCTCCCGGTGCATGGAGCCTGCTTCTCCCTCTGCCTATGTCTCTGCGCCTCTCTCTCTCTCTGTGGTGTAACTATCATAAATAAATAAAAATTAAAAAAAAAAAGAGAAATATGAGAGAATTGATATTGTTTCATCTGGCAGTTTTCTCCAACAGAAATTGGAGATGATTCTTCCTTGATTCTTTATTTTATTTTATTTTATTTTTTTTCCTTGATTCTTTAAATGTTGTTTCCTAGACATTGTGGAATAACCCTACAGTAGCATTCCTTAGTCATAGGACATTCATCTTAATAACCACAAAAGGCCCATTCTGTGTTTCCAATGCCTCCTGAGAGAGTGGAACCAACCTCTTTAAGAACATGTTACTAGACAGTGTCTACTGGGCCTGTCAAATCTTTTAGTAACAGTTCTGTGAAAGGAAAGAGTCAAGGTACCTACTTAGGTCTATGTAGATTTTCCTGTATTCATGTAAGGCTGCACTGTCTATGGGCATCTTATTCAGAAGGCAGAGAGTATTATTAAGATATCTGTAATACACTTTAAAATATTTCAGCATAGGCTGCATGATATCATGTATATATTAATGATTTACATTTATTTTTTAAAAAAGATTTTATTTATTTATTCATGAGAGACAGAGAGAGAGAGAGAGAGAGGCAGAGACAGAGGCAGAGACATAGGCAGAAGGAGAAGCAGGCTCCATGCAGGGAGCCCAATGGAGGACTCGATCCCAGGACCACAGGATCACACCCTGAGCTGAAGGCAGATGCTATACTCCTAAGCTACCCAGGTGTCCCAATGATTTACATTTAAATTAAATCCTAGATAAAGTCATTTGCATTAATTGGGAATTCACACAACAAATATTATGAGTTATCCTTATCAGAAAGTCTTTGTTAGGGAGGTAGCTACAGGAAGAGCTTCATTTACCATTAGCTCCTGTTAATACAAGAGGTTTTGCTGAATAACAAAGTGGCCTGAAGAAGTGGGTTGTCCCAGTGCAACAGGGGACTAGCTGGACTCTTGGGACACTTCCAATCCTTTTAGAATAAGGATGATCTCTATAGCAAACTAACCTCTGATAACCAGGTCATGCCTAATGCAAACACGACCTTCAAACCAGGGATAGCGACAAGTTCAAAATAAGAAGGTACAGATGGAAAGATGCACAGTGCTTTGAGAAGTTCGTTTAAAATATCCACTAAAGAAAATGAGCATTTCAAATCTCTGTTGTTCACAAGATAAATACACTACTGAACTATGTGTGTGAACAACACAGGGTACAGTTTTGCACCTTGTGACACTCAGAGATTCAAGACCAAGTGGAGTTTCTTTTTCATTAAATTTGTAGCTACCCATAAACTGCCAGGATTTCTGCTAAATACTGCTAAATATGCTCAATCCTGGAACCTCTACTGAGAGTGATAGGACATGCTATTTTGTTTGTCTTCATGAATTCAAGGCTCCTTTTAGGTCAATTGGTTCCAGAGGGGCTCCAAAAATTTTTTTACATGTGTACATACACATACAGACATAGGATGTGGGTCTACATGTACATAATACTGATTGCATATAAATATGAAATATTACATTTCATATCTATCTCTATCTACATAAAACAAAAACACTTGCGAATCAAAAATTCCAACTCAAAAGTCAAATGAGGCACATACCAATTAATTTCTTGGACTTAAGAATTACCTTTTTTTATCATTTGAATCTACCTTTGTTCATTCCTGATTCAGACTTCGTTTTTAAAAAACGATTTGAAATTTAAAACATCTTTTGAAACAGTTATTTTTTTAAATGAGCTAAGCAGTATTTTTCTGTCATTCATTATTTTCTTACAAATTCTTTCTTAATAAAATACAGTGATAATGAATTCACCGGACAATGAAATACACCACGAGGAAGTAATGTCTACCATTTATATAACTCCTTTGTCAAGAGAAGCCAAGCATGCTCAGAATAGCAAAGGAGCTTTCCTAAGAAAATGGTCCTAAAATTTAAGAATAAGATTTTCTGATCTTCAAATTGGGAGTATCTTTTCATAACTATCCTGGAAATAGTCTTTTATATTGAATTTTTTCTCATTGTAGTTACTACTTTTCTTCTATTTTATTTTTATCAAGTCATTTAAATGTCCAGGTACCTCAAACATGAAACACCTCAAATAGAGATACTATCTGGACAAAGATAGGCATCATAATAATCTCAAATACAGTCCAAGTATGCCATCGTGTTAAAATTTACTTTTTCATGCAAAATGCAATTGTTTTCATAGCAAAGATTCCAACCCCAGATTTCACCAAAAAGACAAAAATAAATAATTTACAGTTACTAAATGATATTTGAAATGTTGCAGCTTAAAAATGTGATAAACTGGGCAGCCCGGGTGGCTCAGCGGTTTAGCGCTGCCTTCAGCCCAGGGCCTGATCCTGGAGACTCGGGATCGAGTCCCACGTCAGGTTCCCTGCATGGAGTCTGCTTCTCCCTCTGCCTGTGTCTCTGCCTCTCTCTGTGTGTGTCTCTCATGAAGAAATAAATAAAATATTTTTAAAAATGTGATAAACTTAGTAAGGCTTATGCTTCCTCTCTATTGAAGGCCTGTTGAAAAACAGTATATTCTCATATGTTGGAAAATATTTAAATGTATGTCTATCTGAAGTAAGAAATATTTATTTCTCAATCTTCCTATAATTCCTGTGGTTCTAATATTCTGTATATACATATAGACTTAAAAAGAGTCTTAATGCAATTTTTACCTAAAAGTTTTGTGTTTTTTCCCCCAAATTTACTCTTAATGTGGTACTTGGTATTCAAATGGCAAGAATGAAGGGAGGGTTACAAAACAGATACACTTGGGACACCTGGGTGGCTCAGTGGTTGTCTGCCTTTGGCTCAGGGCATGATCCCAGGATCCAAGATAGAGTCCCACATCGGGCTCCCTGCATGGAGCCTGCTTCTCCCTCTGCCTGTGTCTCTGCCTCTCTCTCTTTCTGTGTCTCTCATGAATAAATAAATGAAAGCTTAAAAAAAAAAAAAAGAACAGATACACTTACATATAATCATTGCTATGTGAAAGAGGTTTATTTGCACCACAGAATCTTTACTCATTACTATGGCTTTGAGCAAGAGAGTCAACCTCCATTGATCCCCTATTTTGTATCTGTAAAATAAAGATAATAATTCTAAATACCACAGGTTGTTTATAATTATAAAATGAGCTTTTGTACGTGAATGTCATCAAAATGTAACTCATGACTATTATTATTGACACAGCCTGATTATCTGTAGATTCCTTCCTTGCCTTCGCATCTTCCCTAGAGGCTGAGTGTTGACACAGGTGTCTTTTTTTTTTTTTTTTTTTTGCTACAGGTATCCTTAATTATGTCCTGTGGTGTCACCCTCAACTCTCCTATTTCTCTTATATTCCATATCCAATCCAGGACAGTTGGATTTTTTTTTTTTTTCAAAAATTCAATTACTCCTCCCATAACCATTTTTCAATTCTAGGTTTAAGCCACCATTATCGCCTACTCGGATTATGGAAAATGTTTGTCAATTGGTCTTTTTCAACTCTGACTCCTGAGAGTGTATTTTTTAAATTGCATTGAGAGCAGTCCTTTAAAATGCAAGTCTAATCATGCCCTCTACTTAAGACAATGCAGTGGATTTCATTCTCTATCAGAATAAAAGCCAAAGTCATACCTAAAGCTTCCCCACATGTTGCTCAGCTCCCATGACTGACTGCACTCCAGCTGCCTCTCAAGCCAGGCATCATTTTGCTGCTGGTCTTGTGTTTTCCTCTTCCTGGTTTGTTCTTACCCCAGACGTAAGCACCACTTGCTTTATTGCTTCAGGTCTTTGTTCAAATGTCCATTTTTCAATGTACTAAGCACCCCCCCACCCCCTTAAGGTCATCTGATTAGCTAATTTAATTCCATCTGAAACGGTAATTCATATTTATAGGTTCTGGGAATTACAATGTGGACATTCCTGGATGGCCATTTTCTGCCCACCACAGTTCCCTTCTATAGGTACCCTTCAATCTTCCTTTCCCTTCTATGTCCTCAAATGTCTCGATTCAGATCTCACCTTTCTACTGTAACTGCTGCAGTAATAACACCGATGATTTCAACTAACACAGAGACACTCTTCCACCCTTATATGGCTTTATGCTTTGTAGCATGTGAAACACAGAGAGCTCAAGCAAGTTTTTATTTTTTATTTTATTTTTTAATGGTTTTGGGTTTATTTAGGTTTAGACAGTTTCTCCATCAGTCAGGTTTGGTAATATTTTTCTACAAATAATTTTCAAATATATATTCAAGCAATTTTTAAACTCTTTTTAGTGAAACTGTCTCCTTCTTTGCTTTTTTTTTTCTTTAAGTTTATTTATTTTAGTGACAGAGAACATGGGAGCATGGGAGGTGGAGGGGCAGAGGAGGAGAGAGACAAAAAACAAAATAAAACAAAACAGGCAGACTCTCCACTGAGCATGGAGCCCCATCTCACCTGACCTGAACCGAAAACAAAAGTTGTTGCTTAACTGAGCCACCCAGGGGTCCCTCCTATTTTGCTTCCAGTCGGAAGTCGTCATGGTTCTTTTACCATGCTGAAGTATTCTTACTGTTCTTTTCAGATTTCTGTTGGTATATCCTCCTTTTAAATGTAGGACCTTCTCCAGCATTTTAAACTTGAGCTTCTTCCTTATGATTCTACAATCACTGGGGACCTATCTTCATATTTGGGTGTCACTGGTGAGCACTACAATTGTTTTCCCCAAATTGAGCATTTCTTTATAGATGCTCTTTGGGATTTTTGATAAATAACAGAATTTGTTCATCATTAGGACACCTGGGTGGCTCAGCAGTTGAGCGTCTGCCTTTGGCTCAGGGCATGATCCGGAGTCCCGGATCAAGTCCCGCAACAGGCTTCCCACAGGGAGCCTGCTTCTACCTCTGCCTATGTCTCTGCCTCTCTCTATATGTCTTTCAGGAATAAATAAATAAAATCTTTTTTTTTAAAAAAAGAATTTGTTAATCATTCCCCAAGTATTTTTCCTCCTTGTATGTACCACCTTTGCTTAATAGCATCAAGATGTTCCGGTTGACCCACAGCAAAACATGAACTTCATTTGTCTTGAAACCTCTGCATCTGCTTCCTTCTTGACTTATCTCTAAAAGTTGTATTTATAACACTTTAACACAACCTGATGTTTTGCTCTCGTGTTCTTTATTTCTCCCAATTTGAGTATTCATCTTTTCTCTCATAATTTAGGATTCATTTTCCTTGCCTTCGGTCTTCCTCACTTTATATTTCAGTGGTCATATGAGACCATAGTAGTATTTCTAAATTTTTTTTAAGTTTTTTTATTTATTTATGATAGTCACACACATAGAGAGAGAGAGAGAGAGAGAGAGAGGCAGAGACATAGGCAGAGGGAGAAGCAGGCTCCATGCACCAGGAGCCCGACGTGGGATTCGATCCCGGGTCTCCAGGATCGCGCCCTGGGCCAAAGGCAGGCGCTAAACTGCTGCGCCACCCAGGGATCCCGTAGTATTTCTAAATTACAGTTCTAGTTACATCGTTGAACAGTTTAAAACATACAGGGAAGGGGCCTAATGATGTGGGCATGGTACAAGAACCTCCCATAATTCAGCTCTTTTCCATTCTGGCCTCCACTTTAACCATTGCCTCTTGATACTTCCTTCCTCTAGTCTTGTGAATTACTTGGGGTTCACAAGTATGCACCATATGTTTTATAGTTTATTTCATCTTCTGAAATTTTTATCTCTTTTAAAATCTAATTCAAATACTACATCCTATGGAAAAACTTTCCTGAACCCTTCATGAAAATTTACTTAACTTCTTGTCTGAGTTCCTCAACTGCTTTGTAAATTCTTTTTCTATTTTAATATTCCAGTTGTTTGTTTATTTTCCCACTTCTAGATAATCAATTTTAGAGGAAGTGAACTTATTTTTTACCCTAAAACTTAGTGAGGTAATTACTGAATATTTGTTGAATTAGTGAGTTTTATTTCTTTCTTTTAATATAGTAGTGGGAGAAAAAAAAAAAAACTGGTAAATGATCTTACAGAACAGACCAAGATGGTATCTTTCAAACAAATCAACTGTCTTTCTTCAACTCCTATAGAACTTGGCTCCAGTACCAGCCACCTAATTCAAAACTACCAGCCTTATCAAACCTTTCTTTTTTCTCCTGTTATATTTTAAGATGTAAAGTTTTATCATTGTGCTATTCTAATGTAGCATTTCTCTGGGGCTCCTGGGTAGCTTAGTCAGTTAAGCATCCAACTCTTGATTTCAGCTCAGGTTATGATCTCAGGGTTATGAGATCAAGCCCTGCATCAGGCTCTGGACTGGGTATGGAGCCTGTTAAGATTCTCTCTCTCTCTGTCCCTGCCACCCCCACCCCCTAAAAAAGGAAAAATAAAGTAGTATTTCTTAACTGGGGTGAACTTTCCCTCTTTGGGATACCTGGCAATGTTTGGAGATATTTTTGATTTTCACTATGGGGGGGATGCTACCAGTAACTAGTGGGTAGAGGCCAGGGTTGTAGCTAAACATTATACAATGAATAAGAGAACTTTCCACAACAAATGATTATCCAGCCCATAATGTCAGTCGATAGTGCCACTGTTGAGAAATCCTGCTACAGAATGAAGGCTCTATCTCCCCACAGGCAATATCCATAGCTGTATCTATATGTCTAAATAGATTATTTTAATCAATTTCTTTGGGTGCTTAAATGCATTTTTTATTATATGCTATTTTTATATAGTTGTATGCATAAAAGTTCCATTTTTCTTTCTCAAAGGAAACTAAGATATAATTTTCTCTAGAATATTACATCTTTAATTTTCTAGATGTATATGACCTATATATATTCTCCACTGATTTTCACCTAATTTTAGTGCATTACTTTTGTAAAGACTAAAATTTATTTTTAAAAGTTAATTTGGAAATTATCATCCAAGATGACTTCATTTGTTTCAAAACAGGAAAAAAATGACTTAAGCTGTCTTTCAGAGATATTTTTATAACATTGCAAGAGTGAAAATTAATTAGTACTTTGTTCCTATACTAGACTTTCTTTTGTAAGCTATAAGTAGATATCATTTTTTCCTCTAAACACACAAAGCAAATGAAACAGTCTATTCCCAGTTTAGAAACAATAGAATGACAAAATAGAATATTCTTCTTCATTATCTATACTGCATATATTTCTCTCTCTCTTTTTCTTTTAAAGCTTTCTACATATATTACTGAACATGACACATGCAATACAGAAATACTATGGTGAAACTTAATAAGAAGTTAAGAAAAGCAAAAGTGAGAAAAAGATTAGTTTTTACCTTATCCTTCTGTGATTTATGAGACTTATTTATAAAAGAACTTGCAGATTTCCTGCAGCCTACAGAGCAGCAGGCAGTCAAGCTTTATGTATCCTAAAGACATATTGGCCATTTAAACTACAAGGTGACATCCAGTATTAATTTGCTTTTAACAAGATCACTTACTATTTTGGAGATTTGCAGATAGATAGATCCCTAATTTTATGAAATGTACAGTCCCATATGGGAAACAGACAAGCGAGCATGTGATAAATATATATTACGGCAAATGCCACAGAAGCACACTGAAAGGTTTGGAACGGATACCCTGCCCAGTAGCCACAGACATCTTATTCCTTGCTATCAGAGGCTGGTTTCTGCTCAGGAATTGTTGGGTCACATACTCAGGAAAGGGATCCCCTCTCCAGCTTCTTCTGGAAGGGAGCTGACTGAGCAAAGCCCATAATAACCATCTTTGCCCTTTTTGCAAGTGACTGGCTCATGCATGATCGTATGATAGAACTGCAACTACCAAGATAAAGACAAAGTTTGATTTTGGTAACTTAGAAAAAAACTTTTTCCTGATTAAAAAACAAATAGAGGGAAGAAGGAAGAAGGACCTTTTTTTTTTTTTTTCCTCCTTTTCCTTCTGCCAAGTGGGTTATGTGAGGGCTTGATAAGGAACCGCAGCAGCCTTTGCAATCATTAGGGCATCAGCCTGAATTTGAAAGTCAAAATGCTGAGGACGGTGGATCAGAGAGATGAAAGATCCTGGCTCTTGATGGGCTGGCTCTGCCTTATACGAGATTTCTTTTATCACCTTTCCTTTTAAAACTAATTATAATAGTATTTTCTTTTTCTTACAGCACAAAACATCTTAACTGACAGAGAAAGATACCTACGCAACGCCCACAGAGATCAGGTAAGACTTCTCAAAGTAAATACCATCTGCAGGCTCCATCAAACCACATGCAGGTACTGTTGATGGTTTCTTATTCTCTCTGACCACTGTCTGCGGCAGAAATTCAGTAATCAGCTCCGAATAAGGTGCAAGTATTAGGGACATAGTGCAATGCCATAACTCATGGAATTTTCTTCAAAATCAGAGACCTCATGATATTGAAATTACTGAAACCCACAAGAAGCAAGAGAAATATTAAATACCACCCCATATGTGCAATCATTCACTTAAAAGTCATTTTTTAAAAATCAAAATTAACATGCGGGGACATTGAATTTCTCAAGATAGACAACAAAGGTTGCTACCTTACAAAGGTTGTAAACATAATTACTAAGACACCTTGCAGCTACTGCCTAAAAACACCTGAAAAGGACTGTAACACTTTATTTCCTGACACTCTCCTAGCCCTGAGGTGAGGAGAAGAGGATGCAAGAGAATGTGTGCAAAGAAAGAGATATTTAGATAGAGTCCAGCCAAGTACGCTTACAAAAATGACTCCAACTTTTCAGTTGTCCCTTCTCTTACCCTAACAAGGGCTATTTCATATTTTTTTAAATGTAAGAATAGTTGAAGACAGAAAAATATACATCTTCCCCCTTCCTTGTACGTGCTCTTATAGCCTAACTATGCACTGAGCTACTTTTACCAACCTAGATTGTTGCTGCTCTTTGACCAACTGGTCCTTGTACTGTAACTGTGGGGTCCAGCTTTAGTTCCCAGCAAACCTGGAGTGACTGATGGTGCATGTGGTCAGTTAATGTTGTAACCAGTGTATGAAATTGATACATTGATAAAATAAACATACATTTTGCCATCCAAATCAGGAACCTTCTGTGAGCCAAATAAGAGCTGTTAATAATTTAACTGGAGTAACTGGCATTGCCCAGGACCATCCGAGTTTCTTCTATACTATCCAGGGAAAAAGCTTTTATTTTAAGACCTTGGATAGTGCTGCCTTTTGACGTCACTCTTTTTCAATAAAAACATCTATCTTCTCAAAACTGTATTCTGAAATACTCAATAAAGTATATTTCAAGTGCTAAACTGTTTTAGGAAGTGAATTAATTTGTATATAATAAATCTTATTGATGGTTGGCATTTGAAAAAGTCAAGGTAGATTGGAATTCCTAGGAAAGGTTTATGGAAGGAATGGAATTTGAAACAGATCTTGCAAGTTTTGTTGGGCTTGGAAGGGTAGAGGAAGGGTTGATGATGTGTGGAAACAGTGTGAAGGGAGGGGAAAGGAATATTATCGATATTATACCAATCAATTCAAACTGACTAATACTATGCATCGTCTTCATAAAGGTGATAACCACTACTGATTTATAATGTGCACAAGACTTCATGACTGCCATCTGACATTTATTTCAATGGATTAAATTCTATCTATAATTATTCTCATGATCGCATTTAAAGATATGGGGGAGAAGGATAAGGTATTTATCGAAAGTGTCACAAATTTAGCCACATAGGCCAAAAAAAAAAAAAAAAGATGTTTTAGGACTTTAAATCTACCAGTTCCTTCTACTCTGTAGCATCTCTTCTCTAATAACCAGAAGATTGCACAATAATTGTCTCCACATGGCTGAGGGGAAAAAAAAAGTGAAGATAATTCCACAGTTGTTATAAGACTGAAAAAGAAGGATACTTGGTTGGTTTAGCAGTTGAGCATCTGCCTTCAGCTCAGGGCAGGATCCTGGGATCTGGGATTGAGTCCCACATTGGGCTCCTTGCAGGAAGCCTGCTTCTCCCTCTGCCTGTGTCTCTGCCTCTGTGTGTGTGTGTGTGTGTGTGTGTCTTCCATGAATAAATAAATAAAATCTTAAAAAAAGAAAGACTGAAAAAGAAAAATGTGGAAACCATAAGAAGAAACTCCTAGAGGATTCAGGAATAGAGCTGGCTGTGAGCCAGAGTGCAATTTTTGAAAGCAGAGAGGGTAATAGAGAGAGGCCTTGATATTCCATAATTGTGACTTTAAGCTTCTAAAAACAACAACTATATACATACATATATGCATATATATATATATACATGTATACAGAAAATGTTGGGTATAGAGGTTAAGAATATATTCCATTCTCTATTTAAACGAGGAGCAATGAGGATACCGCTGTTTAATGTGGACAATATTGTGGTCCAGCAGACCAGAGTCTAGACTAGGCTCTACTCCTGTAGTTACTACATACTACTCCAGTATTTAATCTGGTAGACCTTAAACAGATTGCAGAAGACAAGGAATTGGAAAGGTTTTACTGGCTCCTTGCCTACTTCTTTCCTCCATAGCCCTTGGTCTTTAACTGGATCTTGGAAAAATGGAAAGTCTGTTCCGGAATATTATTAATCTCCCTTGCAAAAGCTTTGTGACACAGAGAAGAGACGGACAAAGAGTCAAAAACATATCCTAGAGAATAAGAACAAATTAGAACATGTATGGTAAGGAGAAAGGCATGCTGGCCAGTGGCTGTTATCAGTTTATAATTGTGAATACCAAACCCTCTGCTGAATTTGTTAAAATGTAATGATAGGTTGCACTTGATTGTGTGCCCCCATCTTACTGGTTTGCTCAAGATTGGACAGCATAAATCTCTTATTTTCAAATGCACAAGGAAATGATGATATTCCTTGCATGAGTAATTTTGTGCTTCATTGCTCTTAATTGCGTGCATAAGCTTCACTCTTTGAAAGGCTGCAAAGTCTTAGAAAAAAAAAGGAGGTCAATATGTGAGATCTTGCAGAAATATAAAAAAATCTGAAAAGGAAAAAAAGATCTGCTGCTTGAGGAGTAACTCATTTAAAAACACAGTTTATGCATTGAAATTAAGTACAAGTGTAGCCTATATGGGATTCAAAAGAATTTCATTACACAAAAGAGTAGTTGAAATAAGTAACAAACTGCCAAAATCAACAATAAAAACAAAGTGGTATAAATCATTTTAAGAGGGAACCGAATCAGATTTAAAAAGGAAAGAAACCAGGGCTACTGCCTTGATTCTTATGGCAGGAAAAAAATATATAAATTAACTTCTTCGGGTAATCACTAAATTTGACCTATTCCTTACTATAGCTCATCTAACTCATAATCATTTTGAAATTGATTTTGATTTCTTATAAATGCCAAATAAAAAAATAGTCCCCCTTCTACTTAACCTAAGTTCTCTGAGGACAGAGACTCTGGTTCGTTTTTCATTGTTTTATTCCTATATCTATGGTCATGCTTAGCAAGGAACAGACCTAAGTCATAAGTTTTTAAATGAATTATTGAAGAAATAATGGACAAATGAGCTTACAACAGCAAGGACCATATATTACTCTTCCAACAATATCAAATCCAGACGTTTGTGCACAAAACAAATCTTATTCTTAGAACCGTGATCTCTTTTATTTTTGGTATGTCAGTTCTTGTTTACTGCTGCCCTCCATGTGTCTACAGTAGTCACACATTTATAACTTCCTTTTGCTTTCTAAAAGAATTGGGGGTGATAATTTTTTTTTGTCATCAATACTTGCAGCCATATTTCTCTTGTGAGTGTATGGAATAGACAGGCAGGCATTAGGTACCATGCTTTCACTGCAGATATTTCTTGGGCTTTGTGATGCTCTCATTGCCTGACAGACTTAATGATCTTTCATAAGCTCCTCATTTGCTACCTACTTGAGCACTAGGGAGAAAAGAGCCCCGTAAATTCTAGGGGACTCTTTTTAAAATCAGCCCATAATGAAAATCTATAAATGTACATGTTCCCTGGATTCCTCTCATAGAATTCATTTTTAAAGTGATTTCAAAATGAAGTTGGTTTTATTTCACACTAATTAATTTCCATTTCTTTTTTTCATCTATTTTATATGCTTCCAGTTTTAATGAATCTAAATAGTAGAGAACTGCCTATACTTATTTGTAATATTTCACAGTATAAATTTTATTACTCAATTTATTACCAGCAAATGCCACTTTACACTGGAGAGAATTGTAATCTGTGTTTCAGAGCATCTTGGGTTGGGTTATTTTGTCAATGCATAGACTTTAGTATTATTATGAGTTTAGATATATGTTCAACTCTTCAGAGAATTGGACACTCTGCTTTTCTTCCCTTTCTATCTGCCAAAGAGTTGGACAGCATTGTTTGTTCATTTGTTTAGATTATTTACATTTGGTTAAACCACTGAAAAATCAATTCTGTGAATATAATCCTTTAATGGTACCAACCACATTGGAAAATAAAATTGCAAAAATAAATAGAAACTTAATCATCCTTCTTTTTATGAACACATTTCCCAGAATAACAACAGAGTAATTCTGGAAACCCGAAGAGAAGAATATCTCAATCACTTGTCGCTACAAAGTTTGTGTCAAGGTTTGAAATGACAGTTGCAGTTCCTTTTTATTAGAAAGAAAACAAAGCAAAAAAAAATCATTCATTATACTACTTTGCTTTAGTGCTAAAACTCTTAGCAGAAAATTTACAATGAAGGTCTTCAGGGACTGTTCAACAACTATGTTACTGATATGCTCCTAGTGAATCTCATAGATACTCTAATTAAAAAACACACACACACATACACACACCATAAATTAAACTAATTATTTAATAACTAGAATATGACAAAAGGATTAACATATTTTTGACATGAGTTAAAATAATATATATAAGCCAATGATCCTTTGGTGCCCACTACAAATACATGAAAGTCCAATAATGTCATACATAGATTTTATGAAGTGCTCCTTTTACGTACAGAATCTTAGTTTTGTTCATTGTAGGTCAATGTTTATCCCAGGCTTCAATATACTAAAGAATCAAACCCTCAAATAAACTCTTGAGTGCTTGGACTCCAACATATTGAATCTCAAATTCTGGATTAAAAGCACTATTTTCATAATAATTCACTAATATTTTGCTTCTCTTCATTATACTTTTTGTAGCCCTTCCATTGCTTAGGTAGCTTTTCTATGCTACAAGGTTCTAAAGTTTTAGGGCAGACAGGGATTTCAGAAAGGATTAAACTTTTATTTTGTGTGGTTTTTCTGTTGCCCTTACCCACATGCTCCATTCTCACTGCTCTTCTCTGATTTTTGAACAACATTAATGGCATCATATGAATTCTTCTTCAGGCAGGCTTATAGTCGGCTTTCTTCAATGAGAGAGAGGTCAGATTTTTTTTTTTTTTTTCTTCTCCAATCCAACTTGTTTCAGCTGTGGTTCTAAGAGTGTCTGTATCTTTCCATGGCTATACTTCATTGGTGGAAGACCCTTCTCACTATTGCTAGTTTTAAGAAAACTCAGTTTCCCTTGTCACTTCTCTAAAGTCTGCTCACACATTTATAATCTCTTCATTGACATCTTTTCAATGGAGCCATGTGAATGGACAAGATTGTAAGAGATAGCATAGTTGGTTACTAATGTACCATCAGGAAACACAAGCTCAAATGGAATTTCTGAACACAGATTTATCATATATTAGTTGAACACATGGATGATATCCTTGCTGAGGACATGGAACAGTGATAATCTGTTATTCACTGACACCAAACCTAACCAAATTATCATTATTGGTGGCTAATTGGCTACATAATTTGCAGCCCTCAATGCTAAATGAAAATGCCAGCCCCCTTGTTTAAAATTCATTAATTTCAAGACAGTAACAGAGCATTAAAATCAGTGTTGGGTCCTAGTAAGAACAAAGCCCTATGGAACTAGAAAGGTGGCAAGCCTTTGAAACTTATTCTGGGTGAGCACATTCGGTTGAACTACCAATGGAGAGTAAATGTGTGGTCAAGTGTTAATTCAATCAAGTATGATCAATAGGAAAATTATATTGATTGCAAAACTGTAGGGTAGAAGGCCTTCTCTGTGCTGGAGACCTTGCTAATAATAATAATAATAATAATAATAATAATAATAAAACTATACATAAGAATAGGGCCTTTAATTCCCAATTGCAAGAAAGGTAGGGAAGGAGAATGCTTCTGTGACAATCTTAAAACAATCTCATGTCTCATAGCTACAAGAAAAGCATGCTGAAGACTTGGCTCTAAATTGAACTGTGTTGGGACACCCGGATGGCTCAGTGGTTGAGCATATGCCTTCAGCACAGGTCAATCCCAGGGTCCTAGAATCCAGTCCCACATCAGGCTCCCAATAGAAAGCTTTCTTCTCCCTCTGCCTATGTCTCTGCCTCTCTTTCTCTCTCATAAATAAAATAAAATCTTTAAAAAATAAATAAATAAATTGAACCATGTTAAGAGTTACAAGACCAGTTAAACATGCAACTTCCATGTCTCTTAGGCTTGCAATAGGTCACTGGTTGGGAATAGTGGGACTTGAAGACTCATTTTGGGGGCATTTTGATAGATACAAACAAAATTGGGAATCTCACCCTAAAGTATATTTGATGTCTATTCCCAGCAGAAAAATGCTTCCACTCTCTGAGGAAACTAGCATTCCCTTTTATAGAAACCCTTTCTAAAAATCAATTAATGACTTGACCTGGGGCAGTTGCTTACAAGGGGATACTTCTTGTCCCAAAGATACTTCCCCACTGTCCATCTAGACTCAAAGTCTGGTGTAAGAAAGGTAGTGTCTACAAAAGGAGATGGGCTATGTACCGAGTAAAACAGCGAGATTATTTCACCTGTAAAAGTATTAAATCTAACAGGACCAATTTATCAAAACAATGGTGTTAATCCAGTATTAACCTTTAAAATGTTGACCCAAGCACTTGAAAGTATATCTAAGAGTTTGATTCTTTAGTATGTGGAAGCCTGGAGTAAACAATGACAAACAGTCAACAAAGCTAAGATACTAGACTTGGAATGCTATACGGGAAAGAGTCTAAAGGCTCAAGGAGACAGGCATGTTGGAACGAATCTGTCTCAAAAGATTAAGAAATATGTTTTTGTGAAGAAAAGCAGCATTTCTGAAAAGATCTGTGTGAGTGTCCTCTCTTAAATTGGAGATGACAGTGAGCAATGATATGGAATTGGCTCTCTGTTTCAATAGGAATAATGGCATCTCTGAATGGTAGAGGCCATCTGTCAGGGCCTAACAAACAGAAATCAGGTGGTTGTAATTGCCTAATAAACCTCACTGACTGAGTGTTAACCAGATTATTACAACCAACTAGTCTCGAAAGAGGGACTTGATTGATCATAAAGTCCTTGGGAATGAAAGAGACAACTTATTAATGTGCTATTTTATATTTATAAATAGGAAACTTATTATGTCTGGTGGGCAGAAACCCAACTTCAGTCTCCACAGGAAGGATTCAAAGCTTCCCATACAATATTAAGACCTCAACCACTTTGCAGACATGGAGCATATATATTGAGGAAGGGAGAGGAGTCCCTTTTAGGAGATAGGCACACATACACACACCCACACATTTCCTCTAAACCTTATCCAGAAGAATTTTTTTGACTGTTTATAAAGTGGTTAGCCACTGGAAAACTGAAAAGACAGAGATCTCTTAATATTATTAGATACTAGATATGAATAGATGTTGTGACCCATCATAAAGTAGAACTAACAGAGGTCATATGGTAGATGTCCAGTGGCCCATTTTGTGGTTAAAGACTGGGTTTCTGAATGTGTAGTTAAAAGACACACACTGAACAATTAACAAGATCCCTAAAATTGTTCCTTGATCCTTATTAAGATAGAAAAAAATAAATAGAAGCCATCAGAATATTCCTCACTTATACCTTATCACTATCAAAAACAGTAAGTGAATATAAAATCAATACCATATTTAAGAGGAAAATGCAGATTATATTGCTATTTCACATTCAGAAAATGTGAAAGGTCAGGGTTGGTTGGTAATCTTTTCCCTATGGCTGGTGAATGTTTGATTGATCTTGGATAATAACTGTGTATTATCATAAACTTGGTAAGAGAGTACTACCCATCACTGAAGGTCAAGATGCTATACCTTAATGGAAAAAAAAAAAAATTAGCCCGTTTCTTGGTAGTGGGCATAAAGCGACTTATCTGGGAAATATTCTTTATTTGTTTGCTTTTGTTTTCCAGTCTGTTCTGTAAGAGACATTGGAAACAGTTCTCCTTCAGCAAGCAGAGATGGTTTTACACTTTATTTAAAGCTATGTCAAATCTCCTGCACTTTGTCTTAATAGAAGTTGCGGAGATCTCAGTTACCTTGATACCCCTGTAGGCAGGAGAAGCAAGTACCCTGGATGTCTAAATAAGATACACACATTCTGGAGGATGGGAAATTAATACATAAAAGTTTAAAAGAAAGCAGTAATTTTAAATTCTCTGAGTCCAGGGGTCTCTAAGTTCATCCCTTCCAAAGTAAAAGACAAATTGCTCCACTTTGCTCTAACCATCGCAAATACAGAAGTTTGAAGGGTGTCTTTGGATTTTGCATGTAACATACAACATATTTAGATGAACTCTCTGACTTGTCAGGGAAAACACAAGGTTGCTAATTTTGAATAAAGATGAAGAAGGAAAGGCTCTGCAGCAGGTCCAGTCTGGGATTCAAGCTGTTGTGTCCTTGTACTTATACCAGACAAAAAGCTACTTCAAGAATCTATGGCAGGTAAGGATGTTCTCTGAAGCCCCACTGGGAAAATCAGAGTACATATTTGTAGACTGTTGGAGCAAAGCCATGTCCTTGTCTGCCAATAATTATCTTTATCTGGAAGCATATCAGGACCTATAACTCCTGTGGTAGAAATTCAAGGCTTAATCTAGGACACCAAGTACGTTGATATTTACACTGCCCATCACACATTAGGTGGTATAATGATACATCAAATCATTACATTGTGCTTATGCCACAGCATTTTATTGGTAAAATAAAGATGGACAGTGGGGAAGTATCTTTGGGACAAGAAGTATCCTTCCTGAGCCTGAAGGTAAAAAAGACAGGATGAAGATTCATAAATAGGTACCTCAGACTAATACAGTAATTAGTTCTGATATTTTGCAATTTCCTTTTAAATCAACACTTAAAAGCTTTCTTGTAACAGTAGAAGGACAAAGGATGACATTACAGTTGCTTCTACATGGTATATACTGAATGACAGTAGTAAAGCAAAATTTTCTCAGAAGATAAAAATTAAACACAAAACATCTTGTTTTTCACTTTGGAAGAAAAGATGGTATAAGGAATGGATTTGCACCACCTTATAAGAAGGAGTTGATAGATTTGCATAGCCACTCAGTGCCTTATTTAGAATAAAGTTAGATTAGGAACAGCGAGGTCTGGAAAAAAGTATGTAGATGGACTTCTTGGAAGAGGCAACAGAAGAGGTTTTCCACTCCAAATAATTGGTCAAACAAGATGAACAATCCCTTGTAGACCAATTTTTTATCCATCTACTCTGGTGCTCAATGAACTCACATACAAAGAAGCCAAAACAATAGGTTTAGAGGATAAGATCTCATCATTATGTATTTCCGCCTAACCAAAACTGGTCCACCTAGCCACCCTTGCTAAGTACCGAACTTGCAAATAGCAGAAAATAATACTGAGCTCCTGAGTTTGCACCACTCCCAGATAGAGCTGCTAACCACTTGGCAAGAAATGATTACAATTTACCCCTTTCTTCACTGAAGAGGCAGCTATTCATCCTCTTCAGCATAACTCATTTAATATGGTTTTTCTTTCCATGATTTATGCATTCCTGCTCCTGTCATCTTTCATAAATATAGTGATTGTGTCATTCATTACCGTGCTAACCCTATCTAACACTACCTCTGACAAGGGAATTCACTTCATCCTATTACTCAGGAAATGGATCCATACCCATGCAATTGGTCTTACTATGTACCTCACACACAATAGCAGCTAATCTGATAGAAGAGTAAAATGGACTACTGAAAGCTCAGTTATGACACCAGCTGGGAGACATTTTGAGAGGTTAGAGTGTTAACCAACAGAAGGTATATATCTTAAGCTAGCAACCAATACACAGCACTTTTTCCTTAGAATTGAGGGGAATGGCTACCAAGAAATGAAGGTAGGAATGGCTACAATTATACATAATAACCTGTTCATCTTTATGCTTTTGTTTTTGCTTTTCCTTCCTCCACCATGACTTAATGAGTTTGGAAGTTTCTTCTTTCCAAGGGAGAAGAGCTTCCACTAGGTAATACATCTATAATTTTATTAAACTGATTTCTGAAACTGTCCACTGGAAATACACATGGATCAAAAATGTAAATATAAGAGTTAACTTTTCTGGCTAGAGTGTTTGATTTTTGTCTTAGCTTGGGCTGCTATACCAAATTGCCAGAGACTGGGTGGATTTTTTTTTTTTTCTAAAGACTTTATTTATTTATTCATGAGAGATGCACAGAGAGGGAGGCAGAGACACAGGCAGACTCCATGCAGGGAGCCCAATGTGGGACTCGATCCCGGGTCTCCAGGATCATGCCCTGGGCTGAAGGCAGGCACTAAACCACTGAGCCACCCAGGCTACCCAAGACTGGGTAATATAAATGACATTTATTTCTCACAGTTCTGGAGGCTGGGAATTCTGAGATCAGAGTGCCAGTAAGACAGTTTTTTGTTTTTATCTCTTCCCTTGTACAGACAGCTGCCTTCTTGCTGTTTGCTCACATGACATAGAGAGCTCTAGTTTCTTCAACCATTTAAATGGGCTTCAAACATTCAGTCCATACAGTCTTGATTACCAAGGGGAAATTAGATTGCTGCTATACAGGTGGGAGCAAAGGAAAGTGAGTCAATAAAAAGGCCAGAAACAAGTGGACCTATGGAAACAAAGATTTGTTATCCTTGAAGTAAAAAACCAGTCAAGCCAAAATGCCTCCAGAAAAGAAGATGAATATAAAGTGATGGAAATGACTTGTTTTATGCGAGTCTGGAGTTTTTACTCAAAAGGCTATTGCATACAAGTCCGGATTGTTTTAAAAAAGTATTTCAACAAAAACATAATACTGCAATAGAATGAATACAGAAACATATATGGAAATCTGGCTGTCTTCAATTAAGGAAGACATTAATACTATTTGTAAAAGTATAAAATGATGTAATGTTCTTAATTCACATAAACAAAAGCTTTTCAGGTTCCTCAACTTTTTAAAGTATGTGGAGTAGGTGAATTTTTAAAATACATGTTTATTTTTTAAATATGTCCTTAGGGAAAAAAGCTTTGAGAACTGTTAATTAAAAATACAGAAATACAGAAATATAATTTTATTTCCTAACAAAATCATCACTATATAGTACATCCTACCCTAAGAATTTTTAAAATAAAAAAAAATCCTTTAAATTTCATAAGGTAATCACACATACACAAAAATAAAATAGATGTGAAACTAAAGACTACCCTAGTTTAGATAAACCCTTCAAAAGTAAGACGTGAGAATTAGCTTAGAAAATGAATGATATTGTCTATGTCTCCACATCTAGGATCATAAAGATAATACTAATATTAGTAGCTATTAACTTTATTTCCATTTTATAAGGAAGACAGTAAGTAGAAGAAACATTGTTTCCCAGGCACCAAGAGATCAACAGTAAATATGGCAGAGATTTTTGGAGGAGAAAGAGGTAAAGGATATGAAAGAAATTCTATTATCTTGTTTTTTTCAGGTGATTAAAATAATTTACATTCATCACCATTAACATGAGTTATTACATGTATACAGAAAAGAAAAATGCAGTTAAAAGAGCTAAGTAACAATCTCAAGGTCCAACACCAAGGAAATACTGGAGCCAATATTGAAAAACAATTAGCTCCATGTCCAACGTCTCTCCTTTTATCTTTACATTGCATAATCATTTTGTCCTAACACATTAAAATTGCTTTATACTTTGCTGGCATATATAATGCATATTTGAATTTTAAAATTTTAATCTCTTTATTAAAATTCTATGCTACATGTATTTCAAAGAATGTGGATTACACATTAGTGTTAGATTTGTATTAATATGCATTGTGAATGTAAGCAAATGGAAAAATCAATAAATGGAGGGAACATACTACTTACACACTCTATAAGGCTAGACCAGGCAATATTTACACCACATCAACAAGCCTCTGAGGGGAAAATCAAAACTAATATATGATTGAGTGCTTAGGGAACATAAAATAGATTATGAATTTTTAAAAAGGGTTTTGAATTCCACAAATATTCAGTGGGCTCTCAAGGGGCATGTGGCTAATAATAAAAGGTACATTCTTGCATTAGTACTAATAGGGTTGGGCTGGATAGAGATAAGTACCATAACAGAAATATAGGCCCCCTAGATTTCCCGAAGGTCTGAGAAAAGTATTTTTAAAATCTATACTTCAGGAACCCTTCTTAAAATGGCCTTCCTCCATCTGTCTTCTGTCCATTAATGTTCGACACTCTTGAGTCGAGGAGTGCTGTCTTATTCTGTCTTCATGGATATGAGATTTTAGGGTAAGTACAGCATCTCTGGAACTTAGTTTGGATTGTACAAAGCTGCACTGCTTATTAACTGTGTGACTCTGGGCCACTTAACTCAACCATCTGTGTCTCAGCGTTCTTGTGGGTTGAGACTGGCATGGTAATAGTACCCATCTCATAGCCTTTACCTTATTAATGGCAAATTAAATAAGCCTGAGACAAGTTTAAATGACTTAAATTTTCATATTAGCATGCATTAATTGCTGCAGATGCTTTTCTGGGAGCAGGTTTTGCTCAGAGAAAATACATGAGTCAGAAGTGGAAACTTTTATTTCTGAAGTAAGGGAAGATGGTAGGAATATATACCATAGAATGTGTCCTGAAGAATTAAAGGGATTAAAACTACATATTCACACATAGTTAATTAGTTGTTGCCTAAGGAGCAACCACAGGACTACAGTGGCATACAATGGTAAATATTTATTTCTTGCATAAGCTTGTGGAGTTTAGATGATCTTGATAGGGCCTGTTGGGGTTGCTGTGTTTAGTTTAGTTGGACTCTATCTAGCATCTACAAAGAAGCTTAGGGTTCAGTGATAGTCTGGATATGGCTGGGATGCTCCATCTTAGAACATCGACATGTTTCCCTGCTCCTGTGACCAGGTACCTAGCTCAAGTACATACTTTTTATGGAGATGTGTACAAGAGGAAGTGCATGAGAGGGAGCCTGCATGCTCACTTCAGTAACACATATGCTAAAATTGTAACAATATGGAGAAGATTAGTGTGGCTCCTGTGCAAGGATGACATGCAAATTCTTGAAGCGTTCCACACTACTAGAAAGAGAGAAAGAGAAAGCCCCATCAAAGCGCTAGGCCACATCACATCCGCTAAGCCTGTCATTAGCCAAAGCAGATGTAGTAGGTTGACTAGTGGTTGCTAAAAACAGACGTCCACATTTCAGAACCTGTGAGAGTAAGTTTGTTCAGTAAAAAGGTCTTGCAGATCTAACTGTTGAAGGAACTCAAGATGAGATTATCCTGGATAACTGTGGCTGGGGGGCCCTAAATCCAGAAATAGGAGTACTTAGAGAGAAGAGGGGCAGACACAGATGCAGAGGGAGGAACCATCTGAAGATAAAGGCAGAGACTGAAATGCTTGAAGCCATTACCAGTTGGAAGAGGGAAGGAAGCGTTCTTCCCTGGAGGCTTTGGAAGCAGTTAACCCGGATGATAACCCTGGTTTTGGACTTCTGCTGTACAGAACCGGAGAGAATATATTTCTGTTGCGCTAAACCACCAAGTTTGTGGCAACTTGTTATGACAGCCCTATAAAAGTAACGTAACAAGTACCACTTCTGGACTTAGATTCAAATAGCAAGGTAAGCAGTGCTCACAGTGAACAGGCTCTGCTCACATGTGCGGAAAAGGGCAGACCACAGAGAAGACTGAAGTACGGAGGCAATTCACTCAGTCAACCACATCTCAGGACTCGGCCCCTACTCCCAAGAAAATGAAAACACTTCATGACACTTTTGTTTTCTCAGTTCGATGAAACATGACAAAGAAACCACCATCATGTACTCACATCCTATATCATTTGATGTTATTTTGATTCATTACGTGTTCAGCAAAAGACTCAAAGGGAGCCCCTGTGATCTCTGCCTCCTAGTAAATCATATGGTTATTTTAATCTTCTTTCTTTAAATGTAGGAGGTACCTGTGACTTGTTTCCAACCAACAGAATATGGCCCAAGTGATGAGGCATGACTCCCATGATTATTTTACATATAAGACTTCATCTTGCCAGCAGACTTACTCTAGAGATTTCGCCCTTGCTGGTTTTGAAGAAGTAAGGACCTATGTTAAGACTTTCACATAGTGAGTTGCTGATGGAAGCTTCAAGGATCTGAGGGAAGCCTCTAGCTATGAGCCAGCACGAAGCCACAGAATTTCTGCAGACGCATGGAACTGAACTCTGCCAACAACCTGGGTCAGCTTGGAAGTAGATTCTTCCCAGTTGAGCCTCCAGATGAGAACACAGTTCAATGACACACATTGCAGCCTTGCAATATCTGGAGCAGAGGGCCCAGCTAAGCTATGATGCCTAGATTCCTGACTCATAGAAACATTGAGATAATGAATGTGTGCTATTTTAAGCTGCTAAGATTGTAGTAGTGCATTAAGCAGCAAAAAAACAATATAATATGTAAAGGAACATTTTCATGCTTGTCAATCATAGATTGGTCTCAATATTTAAGGAATGAATGCACCATAAGCTACTTTTCTAAGATTTCTTTGTTTCTAAATCTGGCACAGAAATTTATTTAGGTAAAAGGGACAGTGATGAACTTCGGGCATGTGAGGTAAAGAAGTAGTATAGAACAATAGTAGAAAACCACAACCATTGAAAAGGGAGATTTATATTTGGTAGTGAACAAAAAGTTGGATAAAAAGATTAACTCTCTTTGTAAATCTAGAGATTTTTTCAGATGAAAGGGGGTAGTAGATTCATTTTGAAAAAGACTCCATGACTAATGAATGGAAATCATAAAAATGCAGTTAACCTTCTAAGTAACTAAATGTGGACAATTAGGGAATAGGCTACCAGGTAAAATGGTGAGTTTTTTGTTCCTGGATAAATTTACACAAAGGTTGAATGAAAGCCTATCCCTGATGTCATGGGGGTGGGCACATGAGATGATAGATAGATACATAGATAAATAAATGTATAAATGGATGGCAAGGTAGATGGATAGTTGGATAGATGGAGATATAATATAAAGAGAGTGATACATGGATATGTGGAGGAGAGTTGGGTGGATAAATGAACAGATACAGCTATGATTATATATTTTACAGATTAATAAAATAGATAGATAGATAGATAGATAGATAGATAGATAGATAGATAGATGATAGATAGATAGAAGATAGATGAGAGAGGAAGAGAAAGGCTTAGCTGGATAAGTGAACAAGTAGATGAATGGATGGATAGAGGGATGAATGTAGGGACAGATGGAGAGATAGATGCACAGATAGATGTACAGACAGCTAGCTAGCTAGACACAGATTCATAGACAGGTAAAGAGGATTTTCGGGAGTTTTTTTTCAACCTTCTTCTTTCTTGAGTTCTAGAAAATTTCAAGTGTTTTCTTCATACTGCTATCTTGCTTTGGGGATGAAAATACTGTAAGTAGTGTAAACTTCTTTGCTAAAAGCGTTAGAAGTATGCTATATACTGTGAGCAAGGGGGAGTGATAGCCCATTTATCAATCAATCTCCTTCCTCTCAATGGTTGATATATTTCTTTTCTAGACTAATTTGTTTGTTGGATGGTGAGTGAATTACAAGCAGCACACGTTGGAATGCTTACTCTATCAAAACA
The DNA here is from genome assembly GCF_048164855.1 of Canis lupus baileyi. Classification (NCBI taxonomy): domain Eukaryota; kingdom Metazoa; phylum Chordata; class Mammalia; order Carnivora; family Canidae; genus Canis; species Canis lupus. The sequence continues at coordinate 79,425,785 of NC_132839.1, forward strand.
GAAGTCAGCTGCTTTCTACAGCAATGGGTGATGCCAGCTGGCTAAAGAATGGCATTGGCTCCAGCTGTGTTTTGAAGCTACACATTTCATGTTTTACAGTCCAATCAGATGCACTGGCACTGAATGAAATGGGTCCAGAAAATACAAGAGAGGATGACATGAATAGGAAGAGGATAATGCTATGTAGTGAAATAGATTCTAGTCAAGATTCCAGTTAATCGGTCACATTACACACAAATATTCACAGTTAATAACGTGAAGCATTATTTCAGTTTCTATAAATTCTTTCATATGTAGATTTTAGTTAAATATATATATTATATATATTCATGAACAAGTTGCACAATTAAAAAAATATGAAGAGATGTCATCTTTGGATTTGTCTCAATTGAATTTTAGCAAATTATTCTTGTATTTCTTTAGGATTTAAATGCATTCAAATTTTAATTTTGTTTAATGTTACAAAAAACGGAGTGACTTTTGGATTTTGAGTAAGTAAATATTAATATAAAGTGTATACATCAACCAAATCTTAATTCTTTCAATACTCTAATGTTTTCATTCATCCATTCAAATACTGAGCACCAACTATGTGCCCCAAACTAGGATGAGCATATTATAGAAAGTGAACGTGTCATAACCATTACACTCAGGAAATTACAAGATGAAAGGAAACATAGGAGTAAATGTTAATGACACATGGTGGGTACTAGAATAAAGGATTTTACTATATGGCAAAATCTCAAAGAAAAGGAATAATCAATTATCTTTTGAGACTGGCAAAAATTGGTTAGAGCAAATACTATGGTTTGGCCTCTAGTGTGAGTGGAAATGACCAGGAAGAGAAAAGCAGAATGGCAGAAAGGATGCCAGGCCAGGAGGCAGCATGATGAATGTTTAGAAGTCATGGTCATTTGGGGGAAGAGTGAGTAAACTGGGATACATTCTTGCCCAGGGACATCTTTCGATGCAGTACAGAATTAAATGGAGAGAGATGGAATATGAATGGGAAGGAGGGAGAGAAAAAAAAAAGAATGAAATGAAAGAAAAAAAGGAAATGCAAGTAAACTAAACTAGAATGTGAGCAAGGGGAAATGAAGAGAACTAAGAAGAGGAAGAAGACTCAGGTGTGCAGATGTGAAAAAATCAATTATCACTTTCATGTAGTATTTTCTGCAACTAAAATAAAAGATGTATCTAGTCATGTGTTTTTGTGTTGTGACTATATTTTAATTTTTAAAATTAAAACTGAATCATTAGAAAAATGACACCCAATTATGTAATTTCTAGGGTTAATTTCATGATATGCCCTCTTTATATTCTAGGATTTTCAGAGGGATTTTTAACAATTATTTATTTATTTGGGAGAGAGAGAGAGAGAGAGAGAGATCATGAGTGGGTTGGGGGAATGGGCAAAGAGAGAGGGAGAAGCAGATTCCCTACTGAGCAGGAAGCCTGACATGAGACTCAATCCCAGGATCCTGAGATCACGATCTGACCTGAAGGCAAGAGGCTTGACCGGTTGAAACAATCAGGCACCCCTTCCAAGGGAATTTATAACAGCTCTGTTATTTATTACTTATATTCATCCGCCCATCATTTACTCTACTATCACATAATTCATATATTCATTCAAAAAGGTTTTATGAGCCTCTTTGAATCCAGGAATAATGTCAGATATTAGGGATATGATATTGGATAAAATGGTCCAAGTCCTTGCCTTCTAATGATACTGCCTTTTCTAACTGAAATGACATCAGACTTAAGAAGAAGATGCAAATTAGAACACAAAATTTCAGATTTTTTTGCTTGCCATTTAGAATTGTCATCACCTCCTGTAATTACTTTCATAGACACTGACTCTTACTTTGCCTCTGGAGAGTTCTGATTTGTCCAAAATGACCCGGTTCCATTTTTCTGAATGCAAATTCAGATATTTGTATAAGATGGTTTTGTATGTTTATTCTCTTTGTGATTCATTTTAGGCCACTTTGCCAAGGCCTTTAATTGAATAAAATTGTTATCCCTATATTTATCTAGTTATAATAATCAGTACCCTTAATTTTTATGCCAACTTTTCTCCATAAGCTGCCACAGGAGGGTAATGGCAATTGAAAAGCTACAAAGAGGTGGGAATAATTATTGTGACCAGCTTGTCATCAGAACAAATTCTATTAATCCTCAGAGAAAGTCCTGCCAATCCAGCAACATGTCTTTCCCACTGGGAGGGTAAAGCTCCTCATCCTTTTTCCCTGCCTTCTCTAAATTGCTGCCCCACATTTACTGTTGCAACTGCATTATTGGCCAGTGACCTGATATTTTTCTCCTGCCTGCCAAATGGTTAGGAACCACAAACAGGCTGCTTCCCTTTCTCGAGGCAAAATTACCATACACAAACATCCGACTCAGGATAAGTAAATTACCTTGGTCAATTGATTTACAATTTATCTGGGGCAAGGTTTTGATAGAGATATTAAAAGGGAAGTAAAATTTATAATACTGACATAAAGCCCAGAATCCACTGCTTCTGCCAAGAGCAGCCGTACACTCCACTCCACCAGGCAGGTTAACTCAGCATTTTGGCTTACTGGATTTTTCCATTTCTAACAGCTTCATCTATGCTTTGGGGTTTAAATAACCTTCTGATAAGGCCTCATGTCCCTAGTAGAGTACAGCCTTGTGCATATGAGAACAGCAGCTCCATATTCTCCTGGGTGTGCTTTGGAATCCTATAACCCAGTCCCTTCCTTTGATTCCTCCTATTCTCCAGTAGGTGGTAGACAAGCAGTACTGTGACTACTTACTTAAGCTGCCAGAAAATGTGGGAATAGGAACCAGGGTGTTTTTCCCCAGGCAAGGAATAGATCAGGATGCATTATAGGCTGTTGCTGCTTTCTTCCTAACTCTTGTTTTGGCCATCAAATCCTCTCTTAAATGTATCCAGTCACATTTTTGTAAACCATTACGAATGCTGGTCCAGTCGTACTATTCTAAAATAAAAGAACACAAAAATAATAAAAGAACAAACTAAATACTCTTCTCGCAGATGGATTGTTTTGGTTGTGGAGATATAGATATTTTGTGAAAATCAAGTTAAAGATGAACAATGCCAGATCCCAGACTGCAGGCTGGGTCCCTCCTCACATCTTATATTTATTCGGTGTAGGTAATAACACATGACAGACAGAAGATGCTTACTAAATTTACGTTACATATATTTTCTAAATTTTCCTGCTAGGATTTGAGAGTAGGGGTGGAGGGCTGGAGAAAAGAGAAGACAAAGAGAGGGAGGACAGTAGGACATGGCATATTGAGGAATATGATCATGGATTATCTTTAAACTGTTGACAATTTACTAAACTGTTACTATTTACTGTTTAAGGTTTATTTTATAGTATTACTATGGAGTATGGAATTTTCACATTGTCCAGGTGACAGATCTTTTTCTCATGGGAAAATAATACAGTATCATTCTTGTTAAGAAGAGTCCAACAAATCAAACCATTATCTTTTTGATTAACATACTACATCTAAAAACATCTTTCTTAGGATAGTGTCCGTTCAATCATCATGGAACTTTCAATTACTTGAGAACATAAGGAATCAAGTGTCAAAAAAAAAAATAAAAAACAAAGATTTAAATATACGCAAAAATCAAAGTTTAGTAACTATAAATATTCTCCTACGCTGTGCTTTCTCGATAATCAAGGTTAACTAAAAAGTATGCCTTCCTCTGGACCCAAGAGTAATCATTATTAAAAGTAAAAGAGAAAACACCAAACATTGGCTTGGCTATGGTGGTGTTTTGTGCGCTGTGTGGGTGTGCCATCTGTTTCAAATCTTCAACCTTTATTCATAATCCTCATGTCATTGACTTGTTTTGTATCTACTTCTTTGTATCCAAATTCAACCTCCCTGTTTGCCTGTATCCTTAAACTCTATTTCTACATATGCTTTCTTCTCCAGTTGACATCTAGACTTTTTTCTTGGCCTCATATGGCCTGTAAGTTTTCTTGCAAATATTATGTACTTAATAATGCCCTATTATATTAAATTGTATTCATCTTATTTCTGACTATGCTGTATAACAATATTGGGACTGACTTCACCTTACCTGCTCATTTTACCTGTTCTCTTGATTTTTAACAGATATCGTGTATTAACACCTGCCTTCATCCTCAGAGTTTGTAGTACCTCCATGGAAAATTTAAATGTACTAATCATTTGTTCATGCTCTCTATTCTATGGACACACTATTCATTCCGTCTTCAAGATACACATTCCTAAACCCCATCTTCCCCAATATGCCATGAAGTCCATGATCCCTATGGCACAAGTCAGGGTATATAAATGAGAAAATGATCTTGCTTGAATTTAACTTTCACAAATCAGATTGGAGACAGTAAGATTTCAAGACAGAGAATTTCCTTAAGATGTGCTTGACCCTTAGTAAAAGCAGGATTTTCTTTAATAGTTTGGTGTCCATTTATCCTTCTTGTTCTAATGGACGTTTACATTTCATTTTTTTCCTTTTTTTCTTTTTTTTGTAAATTTATTTTTTATTGGTGTCAATTTGCCAACATATAGAATAACACCCAGTGCTCATCACATCAAGTGCACCCTCAGTGCCCATCACCCAGTCACCCCTACCCCCTGCCCACCTCCACTTCCCCCACCCCTAGTTTGTTTCCCAGAGTTAGGAGTCTCTCATGTTCTGTCTCCTTTCTGATATTTCCCACTCATTTTTTCTCCTTTCCTCTTTATTCCCTGTCACTATTTTTTATATTCCCCAAATGAATGAGACCATGTAATGTTTGTCCTTCTCCGATTGACTTATTTCACTCAGCATAATACCCTCCAGTTCCATCCACGTCGAAGCAAATGATGGGTATTCATGGTTTTTAATGGCTGAGGAATATTCCATTGTATACATAGACCACATCTTCTTTATCCATTCATCTTTCGATGGACACCGAGGCTCCTTCCACAGTTTGGACATTGTGGACATTTCTGCTAGAAACATCGGGGTGTAGGTGTCCCGGCGTTTCACTGCATCTGTATCTTTGGGGTAAATCCCCAGCAGCGCAATTGCTGGGTCGTAGGGCAGGTCTATTTTTAACTCTTTGAGGAACCTTCACACAGTTTTCCAGAGTGGCTGCACCAGTTCACATTCCCACCAACAATGCATGAGGGTTCCCCTTTCTCCACATCCTCTCCAACATTTGTGGTTTCCTGCCTTGTTAATTTTCCCCTTTCTCACTGGTGTGAGGTGGTATCTCATTGTGGTTTTGATTTGCAATGTAGATGTCATTTGGTTTGTAATGTAGATGTCTCAGGAGTAATAGCATCTGTAGCAATAGGATGGTGGGTGACAATGCCAAACTTTACTGAGCCTGGTAATCATGGAAAACATGACAGTTAAGGAAACTCTCCCACATTTTGTTCCTGGACCTGGCTTGCTCTAAAAAAAGCACTCTTTTCCATATGACTCAGCTAAAATTCATGGATGTCCCCTTTGCTTACCTGTGACAAAGCTAGACACAGACCTACAAATTCCTATTTATCGTCTTATAAATGAGTAGCTGAATTGCTTTGGTCCCACTAATAAGTCAGAACTGAGTGCTTATCAACTGACTTTGATCAGGATTCTCCACTATCTCCCATGCTCCTGAACTGTGACCCATCCTCAGCCTGATCCAGTGTAACAGCCCTTCTGCTATGGACCTTCTTAAGAACAGGTTGGCTTTCCAGGTAAACATTCACTAACCTACCACCCAATCATGCCGTACTTCTCACACCACTTCCCTAAACCTAGTTTCCTAGTCTCCCATGCTCTTCTGTGAAACGGAAGCCCCTTTCTCTCTAATCTTTGGATTGACAGCAGGTCTCTTGGTCAGAATATTCTTCCTATTGCAACAGACTCTCTCCCCCCATTGCAAAAATTACTTTAATCCATTTTGCACTAAACCTTTGGAATAAAGTCTCTCCATATCTAGATACAGAGTTTGGTTTTTATTCAATAGTTTCTGGTACTATGACTTGGATTAAGATTGGGTCAAGCCTATGGATTCCCACATCCTCACACAGGATATGGTACCTTGTGTGTCCTTTGCACTCCCTCGCTGCTAGGCAACTCAGGGATCCTTGAGTGAGTTCAATTTTCAAACCAGTGTCCCAGACATCTTTTCTGTTGAAGTAGTAAGGAGTTACTTTGATATTTTTTTTTCAGGTGGAGACTATTCTATTTCCCCTTCTCTGAGGCCTCTTTTGTTTTTCCTAGATTCCCCACATCTGGAGATCATTCAGGGCATGATCTTTTCCTTTGGTCCAGAGATTTCCCAAGGAGTTTCCCACAGCTCTCCATCCCAGGGATTGTGTAAGAAATTAGTCAATGGAATTTTACCCTAGCTACTTTAAAGTTTTCTTTTGTTTTTCTTTTTCTCCTTTGGTTTAACTATCTGTTAATCCCATAGGTAACTCTCGCTCTTAATCCTCCCTCTTCTCCTAGGGACTATATGATTTGCTCTTATAGCACTAATTCAGTCTAATACTTCCAATAATGGTACTATATGCCATTTTTCTGCAGCTCTCCTGAATCCTAATCTCTGACCCCTTTCAATACCTCTTTCTACTTCATCCCCTTCTCCTCACTTCAGCCCTTCGATTCCCTGTAGTCATTTGAATTTAAGTCCTCTTCCTCTAATAGTGGCTCTCAATAGGCTCAAAGATCCCAAGAGCAACCTGCTTCCTAGAGGAAATAGGAAAGATATTTTACCCCCTCAGAAGGACTTTGGAGACACAAAGGTAGCCTTGTGTTCTCTCCTCAGTCCTTGACCTAAAATTTAGTTCACGGGATCCCTGGGTGGCGCAGCGGTTTGGCGCCTGCCTTTGACCCAGGGCGCGATCCTGGAGACCCGGGATCGAATCCCACATCAGGTTCCCAGTGCATGGAGCCTGCTTCTCCCTCTGCCTGTGTCTCTGCCTCTCTCTCTCTCTCTCACTGTGTGCTTATCATAAATAAATTAAATTAAAAAAAAATTAAAAAAATAAAAAATAAAAAAAAATAAAATTTAGTTCACATTCTCCCTAGGATTATACATCATGACAAATGCACTCTTATAGGTTTCCCTCATAATTATTAGTAAGGAGCAAAATCAACTTGCCCCATCTTCCAGAAAAACATTCTTTGTGAAAATGAAGAGGTGGGGGAAAGGACAAGAGTCAAGTCTTTTATATAAACCAGTAACTTTGCATTCTGGGGTATATGCCTAAAACATGGTTAAAATTTTAGAGTTGAAGCTATAGTCTTGTTATTTTTGTCTGTCTATATGAGTATGTATGCATGTATATACATATATGTAGTATTTTCTTACCTCTAAGTGGTATTATCAAGTGAGATTATATAACCCCTTTAAAGAGCTCTATTATAAATGGTTTAAAAATAACTAAGTAGTTACACAAACTGAATATGCTTAAAATTCCCAGAAAATAATGAAATTGAGCTTACTCTAAAAATTTTTATTTTAATAGTAATTATGTTTTGTAGTATGTTAGCTTGCAGATAGTTTTCAAGAACATTTTTAGTAATTTATCACCTTAAACTTGCGAAAGTAAGTATACGTGGAATGCAGGATATGTTTTTGTTACAAAAAAAGAGATAATTTTTCCTAAGGTAAATCGCTATTTTATTCAAGAATGAGAAAGATAAACTGCAGAAAACACACAAATAGATATGGAAAGTTGTGGGAGGTTTGTGGAAATGGGATTTTATTTACTATGATCGACACTGGCTAATTTTGAGTGTTTATTTCTAATATTCCTAAATGAGACTTAGCATAAAATATTATACTCATAAAAAAAACTAGGGTTTGGTTTTCTCTTTGTTATAATGACAAAAAGATTTTGGACTACTAGTCTTCTCCTTAATAAGAGTTTGTAAGATATTTTTCTTTACATTTTTAGTTGTCTGCCCGGAAGGCAAAGATTCTACACCTAATAGAAAAAAGATTTGTGCATAATCCTGTCTTTGAGATTCCTAGGAAATCTTTGGAAAAATCACAAAATATTTGTTCTTTCACTTTGTAAAAAGATAGATATGTATTAAAATAAGTTTATTTGATACATCATGAGATTCATGGAGGTGTTGTTCTGATACTTAACCATCCATAGGTTAGATTTGGGTAAAATATTATTAATGTAAGTATTTCAGAAATCGTATAAAGCTCCTGGAGCTCTAACAAAGTCTTTGCTGTCCATGATGTTTTTTTTTGTTTTGTTTTGTTTTTTTTTTTTTTGTCCATGATGTTTTTAATTGTTAGAGTCCTAACGATGATTTGTCTGATATTAAATAATATTATCTTGTTATCAATCATAAATCCAGCTATTTTATAAAATGTACCATCCACAGAAACAAATGTCCTTGCCAATCACCTTCTTTTTATAATAAGCTTCTATCAGTCATTTTATTTTTTTTATTTTTTTAAGATTTTATTTATTTATTCATGAGAGACACAGAGACAGAGGCAAAGACATAGGCAGAGGGAGAAGCAGGTTCCCTGTGGGGAGTCTGATGTGGGACTTGATCCCAAGACCCCGGGATCATGCCCTGGGCCAAGGGCAGACACTCAACCACTGAGACATTTAGGCACCTCTTATTCATTTTAAATCTTTCCAAACAATTTTTTGTTTTACTGTAATTATTCCAAGATTGTGCTTACAATCAGCTACAGACCAGAATTCAACTAAAAAGGACTTTGTCAGAGACCCATGGTAAAGACTGTGCCAGGTACTTGTGAGCCCAGTTTTGATGACACTGCTTAACTAATTTTAAGACCCTACCACAGAATGAAGTCAGGGTTCTTAGAATTCTAATTGAGAAGCTGATAGATTCATTAGACTGCTAACCCAAGATGGTTGAGACAAGAATTAATTGCACAGGACTAAAAGAACTGACAAGAGATGATAATGGGCTTCATTTGGAATACTGCTGATGCTTTAATGTCCAATTTTCTGGAAATAAGGAACCTCTTTCTCTTTTCTCTGAAGCCATCTATAACTCATAACAATTTAATATACTTTACTTTTATAAAAGGAAATGAAACATCAATATTTTTCTCCCTGCCCGGTCCCCTCCAGAATTTTGTACTCTCTTAAACCTTTATTTGCATAGGTTCAACAAGAATCTGGCCTCCTTGTTAACAGAACATACTGGAAGCATTGATTATATAACCAAAGATTTGAGTGAAATGTTATATTTGAGAATGATACTTGATTCAGATAGAAATAGACACTTTCAAAAAACTGTGGTTGACTTCATGGAACCATGATTATTATTTTTTAATTTAAATTCAATTTGCCAACATATAGGACAACACCGAGTGCTCATCTCGTCAAGTGCCTTTCTTAGGGCCCATCACGCCATCACCCCATCATGCTCATAAAGCTCTTCTGGGAAAACTGGCTTGGTACCCAGCTTAGAGTGTTCACAGCCTTACACATGACAGAGGAAAGTAACTTGTCAGCAAATTCAGGAAACTCAAATATTTTGAGGTCATTTGTAAAGAAAGGAATATACCCAAATTGATAGATACTACGTGTGAAATCTTGTGATGAGTTCTTGTGTTGGCTTCCTAGCTTCAAGAGACTTTTAAAATTGGATATGAGGGCAGCCCCGGTGGTGTAGCAGTTTAGCGCCGCCTGCAGCCTGGGGTGTGATCCTGAAGTCCCGGGATCGAATCCCATGTCAGGCTTCCTGTATGGAGCCTGCTTCTCCCCCTGCCTGTGTCTCTGCTTCTGTCTCTATGAATAAATAAAATCTTAAAAAAATTAAAAAAATGGATATGAGATTCTTTATGAAAACATCTAGCAAAACAAATTTATAAAAGCCTATGTATATGTTATCATTTTTGTAGTACTTACATAAATAATCAGGCCAAACTGTAATGAGCTTCATTTTATGATCAAAAATAATCACTCTTTGGTGTTACCTTTGATCAAAAAGAGGTTAACTATAGAGAGAAATTTTGTGTTTCAGTGAAAAACTATAGAACACTCTAGTGGATTACCAGATTCTGGCACTGTTCATCAGCTGGGAGCTAAATCTGCCCTTCTTTGTAATTTGCAGGCAACTGCTAGGTATGAAAAAAAAAAACATTTTGTTACCTACCCATAAACTGGATCAAAATCTGTTATTTTATGCGCAGTGTCATTCTTTGGCAAAATTTCAATTCTCCCAGTTTCTTTCAATATCTGGTTAAAGTCCTCCAAACACACATAGCCATTTTTTCTCCCTCCCTCCTGACTTAGTGACACTGAGAACTAAAACCTGACTGCCCAGATCTTTATTGGAACTTTAGGTTGCCTGCAGGTTGACTCTTCTCTCAGATCTGAAGAAGCACTATGTGACATAAAGTTCAAGGACTTGATATATACCTCAGAGGACCCATCACTGCAGCCAACCATGCATGCGTGGGCTAGACTTCTCCCTCTACTAGCTGCTGCCTGGGTCACTAAGAAACTCTGGTAAAATGTTCAGGTCATGCATGCCTTATATGCAAGGTAACCATGGCTGTCAAAAACACCAAGAGCAACCTCTTAGCTTTAACAACCCAAGGGGCATGCTACAGAATAGAAAGATTTTAGTCCATTAACTTCTTAAACTCCTATGTTAATATTTCAGTTTTGCATTGTTGGCACCCCTCTTTTAAGATGCAAAAAGCAAATATTTGTCACCACTTCTCAGTAGATGGATCAACTGATTTTGCAAAAGCAATGTCTACCAGAGTCCTCAGGAGACTATTTCTTAGACCCTCCTTTGCCCCACCTAGGAGATCAGATTCCTTTGAGCTGCTCTGCAAAGAATGCATATTATGAGTCTTGCATAGAGGAGGGACTGGCATGTTGAAGTTTACCTAAACCTTGTGACTCTGGAAAACAGGGAACGTTAATAAAATCTCCCCACTATTGTATTTGGAAAAAATTTGTCATGAATAAACACTCTTTCTCTATTACTTAGAGAAGACAGGATACCCCCTTGTTTACCTTTGGTAAGGCCAAACACAGACCTACATTTCTCATTATCATTCTTTGCTTCATAAATGAAGAACTGAACTCTTTTGTCCTCATTGATCAATTGTGATAAAATGCTTGAGAACCAAATTTTGGTAAAGTTTCTTTTCTCTCTTAGACCCCGAATTTTGACTCATTTTCAACAAGAGCCAGCATAAACCCCTCCTTAATACACACACACAATCACATACACACACAGAACAGTCTGACTTCAAGGTAAATAATTTTTTGGTCTACTATCCCATCATGGCACATTTTCATTCCAATATCCCAAACGTGGTTCTTTCTAGACTTGAGTACTCCTCTTTATAAAATAAAAGTCTTTTCTTTTTCCACCTAGCCATTGAAAATCTTGCAGATCTCATAGTCTTATATCTTCCTTGTTATAATAACCTCTTTCTTTGACAAGAGAACTGTAGTATCAGTTAATCTTAGGGTTGTATATGGCTTCAAATTTGGCCTGGTTCAATGGCTTTCGATATCGTTTCAACTGCAAAATTCTTTGAAGAAACAATAACACAGGTCTTGACTGTGGAGAACATGCAATAGAGACTGATTGTATATGAGTTTTGGGTTCCAAATCATCATCAACAACAACAAAAAAAAGTGAATTTTGAATACTTAAAACTACACAAAAAAATCTTTTACAAAGACCTGCTTTTTAGGTCAACACTTAATTTCTTAATAAGCAACAGAGCCAAATTTTCCTATATCAGTGGGTAGATGATATGTTTTTGGTTTTGCATTAAGCAATTGGTTTGAATAGAGAAGCCATATGAAAAATGTATTTCTTTAAATTCTAGAATCATACTCAAGGCTGTAAGATACCCACAGAATAAACAATACATAGAAATTTAGAAAAACACTTACCAGTATCTTCCATTTTCCTCTAAGTATACACTCACTGACTTACCTAAAATTTACTTTTAATAGGTTAAACTCATGTTTTGATGTGACTACACTGTATTAGAAGCTGCTTTTGGGGACACCTGGGTGGCTCAGCAGTTAAGCATCTGTCTTTAGCTCAGGGAGGATCCTGGGGTCTTAGGATCGAGTCCTGCATCAGGCTCCCTATGTGGAGCCTGCTTCTCTTTCTGCCTGTGTCTCTGCCTCTCTCTGCATATCTCTCATATTCATAAGTAAATAAAATCTTGAAGAAGAAGAAGAAGAAGAAGAAGTTGTTGCTTTTGTTGAAATAAGAGTGGTGGGTTCATAGTGGGTGGGTTCACCCACTAAACTCTTCAACTTCCCCTTAACTCCTCAGAATCCAGAACTTCTCTTGAGCATTAATTTAAACCCCCTGATCTAGCCCAGCCACCACTTCAAAAATGGAGACAATGCTAGTCTCACTACTGTGTTAACATACACAATATTTTCATTATCTTTTTCAATCACATGGGCTTCCTCATACACAAAATTTCTATATTGCTGCTACTTTGGTGCCTACTAAAAATTGCTTCAAAGAAGTTTGGAATTGTCAGGTTCTTTTAAAGAAGGTCAAGAGCCTCTGGGATCAGAAATAGATGAAGGCTGTAGTTTTTCTTTTGTAAACCCAACTAGAAATTGACATGCTGCTCTGAAAATAAGACTTTTGCTAAATTCTATCAAAATGACAAACATTAATTAGCAACCAATCATGAGAACAGCTGTTGCATCTTTTGATGTAAGCTTAGGGTAGTCCCTACTCTCTGCCCATAAGTACTGTGACAAGCAATTTTCATGGGGGTGAAATTCTGGGGCACCAAATCACGTGAATCTCAGGACCTAGGACACCACTCAGAATTGGTGTTGCTAAAATCTTATAACTTGTTTGTAAACTGGAACCTGGATCATCTTTCTAATAAATCCCATAAGAATATAGTTTCAGGCATGGAAAATAGTCTTTAACATCTTTTATGCCAGTTAACAAATCCCTAGATACAGATTCTGATATTTAAAATTTTGCCTATTTGTCCTAGACTAACATACCTGATTAGGTATTTCAAAAACTATATAAATATTCTTGGATTGTATCCTGAATAAGATGCTTCAAATGCTGACTTCCATAGTGTATAGAATAAAACACATTTATTCAGAATTATTTTAAAGTGATCCAGACAGTAAGAAAACAGACCCAAGGAAACTAAAAAGTTAACAGATGTTCCAAATGCCATAAAATTACCTTAGATTCAAGTTATACCTAGAAAAACATTTAGTCTACTTTTTTTTTTTTTATTCATTGATTTGGTTTTAGTCAAACATGTAGTCTTCCCTAGAGTAAGGAAAGTATCTTAAATATCAAGAAATCTCTGTCCGGTGATCTTTCTAATATATAGGTTAAATATTCTGTTTCTCAGACCTTGTTTAAACCGTCAAAACTTATAGTTTATTTTTGATTCTAAAATTGATTAATTTGTAAGAAAATTCTAAATTCTTGTAAAATAAATTAATGGAAGTTATAATAAAATAATTTAATATAACCTTGCCTCTACCTTTCTCACCAGTAAAATGAGCCATTAAGAAGACTGATAAGCATTTAAGAGTTCTTATTATTCTTTAGCAAATTTTATTCATTTGTGAGAAAAAAAAAACCCGTCAACATGCCATGATTTATGAGCATTTAAATTTTCAAACTTTTTGGAATTTTTTCCTGACTTATTTGGGCATTTAATTCACTCCATATTTTATTTTTGCCATTTATATTTCATATTCACAAGTTATTATATGATTTCTGAATGCTGTGTATTCATTCTCATTAGGTTCCCAGCTACGTATTAAAGACATTGTGTTAATTAGATGGAGTGAAAATTAGTTTTACCTCCATAAAATAAATAGCTTATTTTAACTTTGTGTATGTTGTTTTATATATTATTATTCCATTGAAAGAATTAAGAAAAGAATTACAGTAGCCATCTTGGATATATAGATATATAGATTATATATAAGTGTCAAAATTGCTATGAAATTTTCAAAATATTTTCTGCTGAGAGAATAGAAAATGCTATAATTTAGAGCTGGGGGGAATAATGTACATGAATACTACTTATTTCTAAGTAAACACGATTAAAACAAATTTATGAATATTTTAACATTTGTAATGCAATGATGTTTTGATCTGTGAGCATATGTTGAACACACAAAAAATCTTCAGCACTTGATAAGGCAAATATTTCCTGGGAGATAACATTTTTTTCTTTTTCTATATGCATTATTTATTATCAGATAAGTAAGATCAGTATGCTTTGAAGAGGCTCATCATAAAGTGTCAAGGCAGTAGGTAACAAATCAATGGCTGTTTAAATGATTGTTTTTCCCTAAGGGAAAATATATTTTGGTTTGGAGACCTAACTTCATTATGCCTCAGTACATACTGAGTGAAAAATACTATTTCCGTCATTAATGTGTTTATAAAAGCTTTTTGTTGTCTGCGCTGAAAAGTCATTTGGTTGAATTTTTTCTTGTGATGTATTGTCTGGCAGTAAAAGCTAATGCACTCAGTAGCATTTGTAGACTTTCAAATTTTAACTAAATTTTTAAAGAGGAATACGTCTCACTATATTATTAATTATTATGAATGATCATACATCAATCAGAAATGGATGTGAATTCAATTTTTTAAACTAAGCATACCAATCTCTCCTCATACATATTTTACACTGTTCAAGGAGAGATTTCAATAGTTTAATTTCACCACAATGATCACTGCTATTTGAGATTTTCAAGCTCTGCTGAGTTTTCCTGTCTATTATTTTGTTTCTATAAAGATATTTCTAGAGAGAGTAGCAGAACAACTAGTATTGCAGCTACTGTTGATGTCATATTTCATTCTGTAATAAATAAGATTAACTTTTAAAATGTTTTAGCTAATTAATATTATTTATAAGCACTCAAATATATATACTCTCTTTAGTCATTTGTAGTTATATACTCTGTCATTTACTTAAAAAAATTTCCATATATATATATATATATATATATATATATATATACACAATTACACATTAATGTGCATGTTACCCTTAAAGTATACCCTAAAGGCTACTAGATTTTTCTGAAACCTTATTAGCAATCCACACAAAAATAGAAATTACTAAAGTTTCAGATTTTTATGTTTAAAAACCATATATGAAATATCAGACACATAGTGTTAAATATTATATCTTAAAGATATCTTCCATCTTCATGAGTGTAAGACATGTAATGAACCATGTCATAATCTAGACTAGCCCTTCTTAATATGTACAATACTTTCACACACTTCTTTTTGGTAGGGTTTTAAGACCACCATATCTTAGTCTTTCATTGGATACTTTGGTCACCTGGTTGGTATAGATGTTTTCTCAAACCACAAAACCGTAGAAAAGAGGAGAGCATGCCACAAATAGTGGAAGCTAATGCCATGCAGCATAAAAACTCGGGATTTTTCTTTGCTGTCATGGGGAACTCCTCTTCTGTGATTGATTTCCTTTAGAGATGTTCATACTATGTCTATGATTGGTTATATGCAAATTAGAAACATGTTTATCAAAGATGTTTAACAAAGATATTAATCAATAATATAATTAGTGCCTATGCTCCTTCTGGTAGCCACACCTATCTTGCTGTGTTATGGATATGCCAATCAGAAAGCCCCAATATACTGACACTGAAAGGATGCCCTGGCTGGGATACGGACAGCCTTACCCAGCTGGAAATAAAAAGGTGCAATGACCAGAGCTGGAACAAGAGCTAAAATCCATCTACTCTCATGCTCTATAGTTGAGATTTGAGAATATAGAATATTCTCTTTTAGTAGTTGCCCTTAATAATCCCTAAGCCTATTATTTGATTTCTACACACTTAACCTAAGCACATTATATCTAGAAACAGGGAACTACTTGTATTGTATTTCCCCAATTAGTTTGGAAATTCTCTGACTGCAAAGAGCTGATCTAATGCTGCCTCTGTAACATTCTCTTCGATTGACATACTATAATTTGCAAAGGAATGTTGTTTTAACTCAGGTTTGGTTTGGTCAACATCTTTTTGCCATACTCTTGGTTTTTTTTTTTTTTTTTTTATTTTTTATTGAAGAGGCTTCATAGAGATTTCCCCATATCACCCATGTTAAGATGCATCTATTTTGATTCACATGACTTTTTATTACGTTAAGGGCTCAGACTTACGAATTATATTACTTTGGAAAGACCAAAGAACTTCTCCCATGGCAGAGTAGAGTATAGACTAAAAATTAAAAAAAAAAAATTAAAAAGCTATGTATTTTCAGTTTAATCTTCATATCATAGTTCATTTTCTAAATTTTCAAAGAGTGAGTCATATTTCTATGTTGCATTTTTTCAGATATTTGAACACTGCTACAAATACAAATTTTTAGAATTCTTGTAGGATGATTAAATGTAATCAGGTGGATAATGAAAAGCTACATAATTTATCTTTCATGGCATTTAAGAATTTATGGATTTTTTAATGATTGAAATATATAAATTCTGGATGGAAGAATAACCTTTATAGTTATGTTTACTTTATTCAATAGAAATAATGAAAATCAATGGATATTAAAAAATATATTGTGAATGAGTCAGCTCTCTGAAGATCCAAGAATCATTTCACATTTATTTATACAAAAAAAAATCTTACCTCTGACATTTTAAAGAGGGAGAAATTCATCTAAAAGAAAGCATCCAGGGATCCCTGGGTGGCGCAGCGGTTTAGCGCCTGCCTCTGGCCCAGGGCGCGATCCTGGAGACCGGGGATCGAATCCCACGTCAGGCTCCCGGTGCATGGAGTCTGCTTCTCCCTCTGCCTGTGTCTCTGCCTCTCTCTCTCTCTCTGTGACTATCATAAATAAATAAATAATTAATTTAAAAAAAAATAAAAATAAATAAAAATAAAAAAAAAATAAAAGAAAGCATCCGAGGGATCCCTGAGTGGCTCAGTGATTTGATGCCTGCCTTTGGCCCAGGGCATGATCCTGGAGTCCCGGGATCAAGTCCCACATCGGGCTGTCTGCATGGAGTCCGCTTCTGCCTCTGCCTGTGTCTCTGTCACTGTCTCTCTCTCTCTCTCTGTGTGTCTCTCATGAATTTCAAAAAAAATAAAAAATAAAAGAAACCATCTGTATTTAGCATATAATATTTGTGAGAAAGTCTTCTAGGTAATATCACATATACTATTTTATTTTATCATCACTAAAATTATGTAAGTCAAGCATTTTTATGACAGCTTACACTTTATTTATTCTATTTTTTTATTTGACAGAGAGAGAGAGAGAGAGAGAGCTCAAGTAAGCACAAGTAGGGAGAGTGGCAGGCAGAGGGAGAGGGAGAAGGCTCCTTGGGGAGCAGGGAGCCCACTGTGAGAGGCAATCCCAGGACCCTGGGATCATGACCTGAGGCAAAGGCAGGTCATGCTTAACCAACTGAGCTACCTAGGAGCCTGACAATTTACACTTTAAAAACTGAGTTTCTGAGATGCTAAATACAATTTTCAGGGTTACATAGAAAGTAATGAAGATAGAATTCTCGCCCAAGTTTAAAAACAGTCATTTTAAGTTTTCAAATCATTGACCTCTCCAAGGTTAAGATTTAAAATAGCAAATATTACATATATTCACAGTTTGAGATATATCCACACATTTAATCTCATTTAATCTTCACAAATTATGTGAGAGCAAACACAGGATCAGCATTGTATAGGGAAAAATCTGTTTCACAGAAGAAAAGTGAAATTTTCTATAATTCTTACACACAACACACAACTGCACTTAACACAGTCTTGCTTGTCAAAATATCACCTTTAAACTCAAAAGTTTTTTGAAAACTCATCACCTTTTTTAAACTCAAAAGTTTAAATATTTTATTATTTCAAGTATACATTGCATATATTCACACCTATCTAAAGTATATTGGACTATACTAATGTCTTTTATGCAATTTGAATACCTTGATTGATCTCTAAACCTCAAAATATAGAGCCTGTTGATTGTATATTAAAAAGTGAACATTGATCAGTGTCTATGTAGTTGTCAAGAAGTATTTCCTAATTGTATAGGTTTTTATTTCTTACGCAACCTCAAAATAAAGTGTTGTGTCTTCATTTCCAATCACAGAAGTAAGTATATTCCAATCATATAAAGGGCATTAAAATTATATACATAAAACTTGATGTGTATATGTATGTAGGTGTAGATATAGATATAAAACATATATATAACATATATGTATAAAACATATATAAAAATATTTGTGTGTAGGGTGCCTGGGTGGCTCATTCTGTTAAGCATCTGCCTGCCTTTGGCTCAGGTCATGATCCTGGGGTCCTGAGCTCAAACCCTGCCTGGGGTTCCTTGCTCAGCACAAGAATCTGCTTCTCCTTCTCCCACTGTCCGTCCCCAAATTTGTACTCTCTTTTTCTCTCACTCACTCTCTCTCTCAAATAAATAAGTAAAATCTTAAAAAAAACATATATATATATATATATATGTGTGTGTGTGTGTGCATATATGTAATTTATATAAATATATATTACATGTATAATTTTAATGCTAATGGTACATTTGCTATATCTACATATCCAAATTTATTTTTCTTTTTTTATTTTTTTTAAAGATTTTATTTGTTTATTCATGAGAAACACACGGAGAGGAGGAGAGAGGCAGAGACACAGGCAGAGGGAGAAGCAGGCTCTGTGCAGGGAACCCAATGTGGAATTTGATCCTGGGCCTCCAGGATCATGCCCTGGGGGGAAGGCAGGCTCTAAACCACTGACCCACCCAGGGATCCCTACATATCCAAATTTCGAGTAATAATTAAGTCAGTGAAGTTGTTTATGACATTTCTCCCTTCCTTATTTTTAATAAAATGATCCTAAGATTTTAAAGTGAAGGATTCTTAACCCCTCTATAATCAGAGCAAGTCAACTTGTTAATCTAAAGTCACCATAATAAGTCCTGAATACACTGGCCTAAGGACATATGGTGTCATTTGCTTAAGACCAAATTGTTTTCAGCCAGGGAGACAACGGTCCAAACTCTTTCATCCTCTTGATGTCCGTGGACACATGGAAAAGTCTTTGATACCTCTGAGTAACATTTTATTTTCAAAAGTAAAATAGGGAGACACCTGGGGGGTGGCTCAGTGGTTGAGCATCTGCTTCCACCCAGGGAATGATCCTGAGGTCCTGGGATGAGTCCCACATCGGGCTCCCTGCATGGAGCCCACTTCTCCCTCTGCCTATGTTTCTGCCTCTGTCTCTCTCTCTGTGTCTCTCATGAATAAAAAAATAAAATCTTAAAAAAAAGTAAAATAGGCCCTTGAATTCTCATTATACAGGTTTGTTATATATTTTGAAAGAACTTTGTGTGTTTCACTTGGAATTGGAGCAAAAAGTCTAGGTTTATCACTTAGAGCATTCTTTGTATCACATATACTTTGGTTAATTTTTTCCCATTTCTCTCTATCCATGATGAATTTAATACATCTCACTTTAACTTCACACTTTAATACCTGCTCTGCAATAAAAACTGGAATTCCTTTAAGAATTTCTCTTTTAGGGCAGCCCTGGTGGAGCAGCGGTTTGGCGCCGCTTGCAGCCTGGGGTGTGATCCTGGAGACCCGGGATCGAATCCCACATCGGGCTCCCTGCATGGAGCCTGCTTCTCCCTCTGCCTGTGTCTTTGCCTCTCTCTCTGTGTGTCTATGAATAAATAAATAAAATCTTAAAAAAAAAAAGAATTTCTCTTTTAAAATTAGCACAAAGTTAAACTTTCATAGTTGACAGTACTGGAGAAACACCGCAGAAAGAAGATGATTCTTGCAGGTTCCTACTGTTGCATGATTAATCAGCAGGATGGATGTGAGGACATTGGTGGGGCTCTGCTCCAACTATGGTCCCTTAGCAATCTCAAAAACAAAACAAAACAAAACAAACTGGCTCACAGTGAAGACCATGTGGAAACTGGCCTTCTATATCTCCTATCCACAGTGGTGCCTTGACTCTCTCTATGTGGCTACTTCCCTGGAAGTCTGTTTCCTGAGGTCCCTCCAATGTAGCATGGCAAGCTTCAAACCATCAACTGTAGAGACACATCAATTCACTCTTCATACCCAACCAATGGTGGGAGCTCACCTGCATTCAAAAGAATACTTCTTATTTATCTGGTGGCTGGGGGGCCAGCTCTGGCTTGGGCAAACCAATGAACTTCACCACCATCCAGTGAGCTACAAAACACTCTGGCCAATGAGGTCTGAATGCCAGTCTTTTTAAAGGAGCCTTCCTTCCAAGTTGGACTCTCCCTCATCCCTGGACAATCCTCTCAGAGTTACCTTTGCCTCTAATTACCCTCCTATCAACAATAATTCTTAATATTAAAACTTTTCCTTTGAAGTTACTGATGGGTTGGTTCTGTGCCCTGATTTGAACCAGAGTAATATGACTATTCTCCAGATTTAACCACTTTTATAGTCCTCTACTGTCCAGTTTTATTGTCTGTGCCATGGGACACTAAAGGATGAGATACAGTCTCATTTATCTTTCCCTTTATGCTTCTCTTGTTATTTAGGATTAATATAATTTTCATATTTCTCTGGCTTACTAATGCTAAACATGGATTTAAAAAATCATACTTGGGGATCCCTGGGTGGCGCAGCGGTTTAGTGCCTGCCTTTGGCCCAGGGCGTGATCCTGGAGCCCCGGGATCGAATCCCACGTCGGGCTCCCGGTGCATAGAGCCTGCTTCTCTCTCTCTCTCTCTCTCTATCATAAATAAATAAAAATTTAAAGAAAAAAAAATCATACTTGTCTAAAATGTTGAATAAATATAAATCTATCTAAATCTATCTAAAAAGCATCTAGGATTCATAAGTAAGTGTTGCAGGTCAATATATGCTGCACACACACACACACACACACACACGCACACAAATTGACTTTCTAAGGCCAAATTAAAGAATATATTTTTTTTCTTAAATACACTATTTATTTTCAGCCAGCCTATTACTGTGTAGATTAACAACAAAACATCAATAAAAAAACAAGTTTCTGAACAAATTTTCTACTTCTCTTTAGCTAGCTATTATCTCCCCTTCATGCTCAGTTCTGTTTCCTTATTCAGACCTTCATTTTCTCACATGAGACCAGTAAAACAGTCTTACCTACTCTCTGTGTTTTTGTCTGCTTGTATTTTGGTCTCAAGTCATCCTTTCTTCCATGTGTTACTAGCGATCTTTCTAAAATCAAATAGATTTTCACGCTACGTAATCACTTTTAATCTCATCCATCTCTTGGAGGTGTCCTGGTCAAAATGAAAGGTCATAATTCATTAACATTACAAAAAAAAGTCCTTCAAAATCTTTTTAAAATTTGCTCTACAGACCCATCTATAAATATTGCCATCTCATGTATTTTCTTTCAGTCTCCATGTTACCTTTTTTTTCCCAAATTTTTTGGGCTGTCATGTGTGTTTGTTAACTTTTTATTTGTACAGATTCATGCCTTTCAAGTATAATATCAGCAAATTTTACTCATTAACCAAGATGAAGTCTAAAATGTTTTTGGTAAAGTTTGCCTCATTACTTTGAGCAGAATTAACTACTCTCTTCTGTTATCCTATAGTAGTTTACTCATACCTGTTCATGTTCTCAGATTCACCTTGCAATTTCTGTTTTCCCTCTGCAATGTGTGATTTCTTAAGTCAGAGACATATTTTCTATAGTTATCTGCATCTCCTATCTTTTTGCTTGTTTAATTAATATTATTAAGTAACAAGCTACAAGAACATGATAAGAATTCACACAGGGCTGAATAACAAGTCTAATATAGTTAGTGTATGACATAAAGAAAGATTATATTTTAACCTAGGAGCAAAATTTAGCTTTATCCTTTAGCATATATTTAGAAGAATTTATGAGATCAAGCAGTTTTAAGTGTAGACCAACATTGATGAGAAACAAAAATAAATTATCAAAAAACTATGTAAATCACTTTCCAAATTAGCAGATATGTCTTTTGCCTTGAAATGAACATGATATCTCTGTCTTTATATCTCTAACTAAGAATAAGTCCTAGAATTCAAAAAAAAAAAAAAATCCTATATTCCCTTTTGGTTCTATGCAAAAAAAAAAAAAAAAAAAAAGATACTTTATATATAACATGTGCTTTGAAGTCAGTTAAATATAAATGAATTCTGTTTTACCAACAGTCATCAATATGACTTCAACAGCATCATTATATACAACATATTTCAGGGTTATTGCTAATAATCACTAATCACTAATTTATATGTCACAGATAATTAGCATGCATTCACTCATTAGAAAATAAGTAACTTCAGGATAAATTTAGTGCCTTAAGACAGAGAAACATGACTCCTAAGCAAACAAAATTATTCCGAAGATGATAGCAAAACTCTTTTTCACTTCTCTGTTGAAAGTAAAAATTTACTGATTTGAATTTGTCTTTTCACTAGAGGAAGTAAGTATGATAACCAGAGTAATCATAAAACCTCAATACGTTGTGATCATTCTGGGTATAAATGAGACCAGAGATGTTTAAAGCTGTGTAAATTTAAAGACCATTTGACTGAATAGCAGAAAGAAATCTACCCTGGGCATCTAAGGATGTACAGCTCATTGCTTTATTTCTCACTTGAACATTAGTCAGCTTTGCTAGTGGTCTTGGACAAGTTATTAAAATGTTCTGGGTAAAATATGGAGGTTGGAGTGAATCATCTACAGATTTCCCTCCAGCATTATTAGCTATATTATTATTTCTAAATCTGTAAAATCAGTTAGAATTAATCACCCACAGTGAAGAAGCAAATGTTTTCTCTTTTGAAAGGATGGTTAATTATATAACCAAAAGACACATGCACTTCACATTAAGGTAAATAAGGGTAGGAGCTAAGATGGTGGAATAGGAGGAGGACCATAGGCTTGCTTCAATCCTCAAACACAACTAGATAATATCAAATCATTCTAAATACTTAAGAAATCCATCTGAGGACTGCCAGAACAAACTGCACAATTAGAGGGAGAGAAGAGGCCACACTGTGGAAAGTAGAAGGTTGGGGATACAGCTTTTAGGGGAAACAGATTGCTGGTGTGGTCAAGTGGAGGGAGCCCTGGTCATGGAGAGAGGTGGGAGAGACAGTGAGAGAGAGAGAGGAAAACACTTCTTCAAAGGCAATGACTGTAAGACAAGAGGGACTGTTTTTCACGAATTTTTACAACCAGTAGGGCTCAAAGATGGAGTTTTAGAGGTCTGTGCCATGGCTGGTGTGGAGCTGGGTGGGTGCTATAGTGCTCCTGTGGAGAAGGAGAACAGATAGCCTGGTAGTGGACAGCATGATCTGAGGAGCCCCTGAGATACACTAGGAGAGATGGTTTCCCTTTTTTGGAGTGCATTGGAAGAGGTAGCATTGCCTCTCTGGGGACAAAATTGCTGGTGGGCACCATTTCCTTCCCCTGCTCCTCCTGCTCCTCAGCATAGGTATAGAAACATCTGCTGAGAGCAGCTAGCATGAACACTGGCAAACCTGCATCAGTCCCAGTGCAGCAAGACCATCCCCTAGAAGACCAGTGGAGATCCCTGCTATGCCAGGTTCCTAAACTTTGGAGTTTCAGAACTTAGCCACCCTACCCAGAATAGAACACAGGTGCAACTGTGCTACCAGGTGAGCAGATGCCCCAGACACAGGGTGAAGGCAGGGATCTGAGGTAAACCTGGTACACACAAGGGGAGATTGCTCACTCCTCTGAGAAGGCTTCCCAGACAGTGGCAGGTGTGAACTCCCTTCTCCAGGGATTAGGGAGCTGGCTGCTGCCATTTCCACTGCACCTTCCCCACCGCTCAGCATAAACTAACTTTAGTAAGTAGCACAGTGTCAACAGTGGCAACCTATATCTTTACACCCCTACCCCCTGTGCTATGCAGGTGCTGCTTTTCTGGAGCAAGTGTGCCAGAGAATCAGTTCAGTGGGCCCCTACCCCAGAAGACCAGCACAAACTCCCACAGGTACCATTTACTGATCAGAGTTCTGCAAAATTTCAGCTTTTGTGGAATTTGCATCAGGTCTCTTCTAACAAGCAGACCAGAGCACATCTAGTTGAAACTTGTCACACTCTGACCAAGGTCTAAACACTTCCCACTCCAGGCAAGGGAAAGTGCACAAGACTGACTTAAAGAAAAGAGCATCAAAAACACAGCAGCAGAGTGCACACAGCATATACCAGATTCACTTGCTGAAGTGCTAGGCCCTGGAAAATATCTGACCTTTTCTTCATAAAGCCATTACTCTCAGGAGCAGGAAAGATAACAGGTTTCCTTTTTTTTAAATTTTATTTATTCATGACACACACACACACACACACACACAGAGAGAGAGAGAGAGAGAGAGAGAGGTGAGACACAGGCAGAGGGAGAAGTAAGCTCCATGCTGGGAGCCCAACGTGGACTCGATCCCGGGTCTCCAGGATCAGGCCCTGGGTTGAAGGCGGCGCTAAACCACTGAGCCACCTGGGCTGCCCAATAACAGGTTTTCTTAACATACAGAAGAAGACAGAGACATAGATAAAA
Source organism: Canis lupus baileyi (assembly GCF_048164855.1). Classification (NCBI taxonomy): domain Eukaryota; kingdom Metazoa; phylum Chordata; class Mammalia; order Carnivora; family Canidae; genus Canis; species Canis lupus. The sequence continues at coordinate 79,450,403 of NC_132839.1, forward strand.
TTTCATGATGGAATAATTTAGCACAAAAGAAAGAACAAGAACAGTTCACAGCCAGGTATCTAATCAAAAGAGATATAAGTAATATGCCTGAGCCAGAATTTAAAGCAACAATGATAAGGATACTGGCAGAGCTAAAGAAAAGCATAGAAGACACCAGCAAGTTCCTTACCATAGAGATTAAAGACCTAAAAAGTACTCAAACTAAAATGAAAATGGAATAACTGAGATTCAAAACCAAATGAATGTAGCAATCACAAAGATGGAAGAATTAGAGGAACGATATAAAAGATAAAATTATGGAAAATAATGAAGTTGAAAAGAAGAGGGAAAGAAAAATATTAGATCATGAAGGTAGACTTAGGGAATTCAGTAATTCCATAAAGTATACTAACATTCTTATCATCAGAGTCTCAGAAAGAAGAGAAGGAAAAAAGAGGAAGAAGGTTTATTGAGGAAATTCTAGCTGAAGCAGATATCCAAAATCAGAAGGCACAGACAACTCCCAATAGAATCAATGAAAGGAGGACATATCATAGTTAAATTTGCAATATATATATATATATATATATATATATATATATATATATATATATATAAAGAGAAAAATCCTAAAAGCAACAAGGTACGAGAAGTCCCCAAATTACAAAAGAAGATAAATAAAGTTGGGGGCAGATATCTCTATAGGAGCTTGGCAGGCCAGAAGACAGTAGTGTGATATATTCAATGTGCTGGATGGGAAAAATATGCAGCCCAAAATACTCTGTCCAGGAAGGCTGTGATTCAGAATAGCAGAGATACTTTCTCAGACAAGCAAAAACTAAAGGACTTCATGACAACTAAACCAGCCTTGCAAGTAATATTAAAGGGGACTCATTGAATGGGAAAGAAGGACCAAAGCAACATGGACTATAAAGGAACAGAGAAAATTTCTGGAAACAATGACAAAACAACTTATAAAATGTCACTATATTCATATCTATCAATAATTACTATGAATGTAAATGGACTAAATGCTCCATTTACAATTTACAATAAAAAGACATAGCATGTCAAAATAGCTTAAAAAAGAAAGATGTATCTATGTGCTGCCTACAAGAGACTCATTTTAGACCTAAAGACACCTACATATTGAAAGTGAAGGAATGGAGAACCATTTAACATGCAAACGAATATCAAAAGAAAGATGGAGTAAGTGATACTTAGATTAGATAAACTAGACTTTAACCCAAAGACTGTAACAAGAATTAAAGAAGGACACATAGGGATCTACCCAACAAGAAGATCTGACAATTGTAAATATTTCAGCTCCCAAGTTGGGAACACCCAAATATATAAAATGATTAAAAACAAACATAAAGGAACTCAAGACTAATAATACAATAATAGTAGGGGAATTTAATACCCCATTTACATAAATGTACAAATCATGTAAACAGAAATTCAACAAGGAAACAATGGCTTTGAATGACACATAAGACCAGATGAACTTAACAGACATATTTAGAACATTTTATGCTAAAGCAGAAGAATACACATTGTTTTCAAGTGCACGTGGGACATTTTCCAGAATAAATCATATACTAGGTCACAAATCAGACATCAATAAGTACAAAAAGACTGAGATCATACCATGTGTATTTTCTAACCACAACACTATGAAATTTGAGATCAATCACAAGAAAAATACATGAACTTAAAGAATATCCTACTAAAGGATAAATGGGTCAACTGGGAAATTGTAGAAGGAATTTTAAAAATACATAGAAACAAATGAAAATAAACGTACAATGATCAAAAACCTTGGGATGCAGCAAAAGCAGTCATAAGAGGGAAGTATATAGCAATACAGGACAACCTCAGGAAGCAAGAAAAGTCGGAAATACACAACCTAACCTTATACCTCGTGGAGCTAGAAAAAGAACAACAAAGGAAGCCTAGGACCAGTAGAAGAAGGGAAATAATAAGGATTACAGCAGAAATAAATGATATAGAAATAAACAAACAAAAACCAGTAGAACAGATAATGAAACCAAGAGCTAGTTCTTTGAAAAAATTAATAAAATCGATAACTCTTAGCTAGACTTATCAAAAAGAAAAGAAAATTCTTAACAAAATACTAGCAAATCGAATCCAATAATACATTAAAAGAATCATCCACCACAATCAAGTGGGATTTATTCCTGGGTTGCAAAAATGGTTCAATAATTTCAAATCAATCAACATGATATACTACATTAAGAAGAGAAAGGATAAGAATTATATGATCTTCTCAGTAGATGTGGAAAAAACATTTGACAAAGTACAGCATCCATTCTTGATGAAAACTCTCAAACTAGGAAAAGAGGGAGCATACCTCAACATCATAAAGGCCACATACAAAAGACCCACAGTTAATATCATCCTCAATGAGGAACACCCGAGAGTTTTTCCTCTATGGTCAGGAATAAGACAAGAATGTCCTGTCTCATTACTGTTTTTTTAACACAGTACTGGAAGCCCTAGCCTCAGCAATCAGACAACGAAAAGAAATAAAAGGCATCCAATAGACAAGGAAGAAGTCAAAATAACATGATACTCCATGTAGAAAACCCAAAGACTTCACCAAAAAATTGCTAGAACTAATACACAAATTCAGTAAAGTCATAGGATACAAAATCAATGCACAGAAATCTTCCATTTCTATACATCAAAAATGGAGCAACAGAAAGAGAAATCAATGAATCAATCTCATTTATAATTTGACCAAATCCTATTTACAATTGCACCAAAAAATATAGGATGCCTAAAAATAAACCTATGTAACTATAGAACACTTTTGAAAGAAATTGAAGATGACACAAATAAATGGAAAAGCATTCCATGCTCATAAGAATGGAAGAAGAAATGTTGTTAAAAATGTCCATACTACCCAAAGCAATCTACAAATTTAATGTGATCCCTATCAAAATACCACCATCATTTTTCACATCATTTTCCTAAAATTTGTATGGAACCACAAAGACCCTGAGTAGTCAAAGTATTCTTGAAAAAGAAAAGCAAGGCTGGAAGCATCACAATTCGAAACTTCAAGTTATATTACAAAGGTGTAGTGATCAAGACAATATTGTACTGGCACAAAAACAGACATATAGGTCAGTGGGACAGAATAGAGAACCCAAAAGTGAATCCACAAGTTTATAGTCAACTAATCTTCAACAAAGCAGGCTAGAATACTCAATGGAAAAAAGACAGTCTCTTCAGTGGTATTGGAAAACTATATAGCAACATGTGAGAGAATGAAACACGACCACTTTCTTATACCCTACTTAAATTCAAAATGGATGAAATACCTAAATGTGAGAGAGGAAGCCAATCAAAGTCATAGAGGAGAACACAAGCAGTAGTTACTTTGACATTGGTCATAGCAATTTCTTACTAGATATACATCTTGAGGCAAGGGAAACAAAAGCAAAAAATGAACTATTGGACTTCATCAAGATAAAAAGCTTCAGCACAGGAAAGATACCAATTAACAAAACTAAAAGGCAACCTGTGGAATGGGAGAAGACATTTACAAATGATCTACCTGATAAAGGGTTACTATCAAAAATATATAAGGAACTTATAAAACTCAATAATCTAAAAACAAATAATCCAGTTTAAAAAAAATGATCAGAGGACATGAGTAGACATTTTTCTAAAGAAGACATACAGATGGCTAACAGACACATGTAAAAAATCCTCAATATCACTCATCATTAGGGAAATACAAATCAAAAATACAATAAGATATCACCTCACACCTATGAGAATGACTAAAATTAACAACACATGAAACAACAGATGTTGGTGAGGATGCAGAGAAAGGAGAATCCTTTTACACTGTTGGTTGAGATGCAAACTGGTGCAGCCACTCTGGAAAACAATACGGAGGTTCCTCACAAAGTTAAAAACAGAACTACCCTACAACCTAGCAATTGTACTACTAGGTATATACACAAAGAATGCAAAAATATTAATTCAAAGGAATACATACATCTTGATATTTATTGCAGCATTATCCACAATAGCCAAATTATGGAAAGAGCCCAATGTCCACCAACTGATGAATGGATAAAGAAGTTTAATATATATATATAATATATATTTTAATATTATATGTAAATATTCTACTATAAATGTATATATTCCACTATAACAGAATATTGCTCAGCCATCAAAAGAATGAAATCTTGCCATTTGCAAGGATGTGGATGGAGCCAGAGAGTATTATGGTAAGAAAAATAGTCTGAAAAGACAAATATCATATGATTTCACTCATATGTGGGATTTAAGATAGGAAAGAGATGAACATAGTGGGGAGAAAGGGAGAGGCAAAGCATAAAACGGACTCTTAAGTATAGAAAGCAAACTGAGGGTTGACGGAAGGAAGGTTGGGGGGATGGGCTAATTGAGTGACCAGTATTAAGGAGGGCACCTTTTGTGATGAGCACTGGGTGTAGTGTGTGAGTGATGAATCATTAAATTCTACTCCTGAAACCAATATTACCCTATGTATTTACTAATTAGAATTTAAATAAAAACCTGAAGCTACAAAAAAAATTTAAAAATTTAAAAATATAACTAAATTTTCTCCAAATTACATACATACATACATATATACATAAAGCATTTTCTTCCTTCCTTTCTTCTTCCTTTTTTTTCCTTCTAATCTTTCCTCTCTTCCATCTCTCCTCTCTCCCTACTTCTTTGCTTCTTAAAACAACAAAAATTTAAAAGACAAGAGAACAAACTAAATGCAGGCACATGAGTTAAGAATCATGAAACATGGGACGCGTGGGTGGCTCAGCAGTTGAACATTTGCCTTGGGCTCAGGATCCAGTCCTATATCAGGCTCCCTGCATGGAGCCTACTTCTCTCTCTACCTATGTCTCTGTCTCTCTCTCTCTCTCTCTCTCTCTCTCTGTCTCTCATGAATGAATAAATAAAATCTTTTTAAAAAAATCATGAAACAGTAAAATATCATATGGATAATTCTGTCAAACGTTTCTCCTCAGGACAGACATTATATAGCAACATATTTAACAAAAACAACAGAGTTAAACATTTTTTTAAACATTTTTAATCCAAAAGCAAGACTGAGAGTTTTAAAAATGACATAGCTCCTATTATTAAAATGAAGCATTATGAATAATTATATGCTAATTTTTTTCTATAAAAAACAGAAAGGTCTCACAAAGATCGCTATATAAAGTTGGAAAATAACAACGAAATATTGAAAAATATCCATTGCCAACATTTGCGATTTAATCAATGCTGAAGACATTTCTCATTTTTTTAAATGAGCAAATGAACTCATTGTAAAAACCAGGAGTGAAAATTTATATTAATGTTTTATAAATGTAATTTTGTAGAGATCATTCATAACATTGGAAATTAATATTGTTTTTTTTTTTGGAATCTAAGCTATAAGTTAGTGGAATGAATGAATCTAAAGTAGAAGCTGTAAACACAAATACCCATAGAGAATAGGCAGCAAATATCATGTAAAATGGTAAAGTATATAATCCAGTGCTGTGAGAGGCCAAGTTTGAGTGGACCAGAAGAGTATATGTTCACATGGAAAGGGTAGTAACAACTTGACTCCAGATAATTTGTGCTGATGTGACCTGGTCAGTCTTTAGAAAAAGCTTAGACAATTAAATTACAAAATATTTTAACCAAATGAACAATTGCAATAATTAGAGTCTTACTTAAATATCTTTAATTTGTAGTTCTTACACTTTTACCTATATTTACTATTACTTTAGAATAAACGTTTGAAGACAGAAAGAAAATAATATTACTCTTGTCTTATAGTGAAGGAAATTAAATGAACTCAAGAGACGTGATCAAAGTAAGGTCTGGGATTCAAATCAAAGTTGCCAAGTTCCCCTAATCACATGCATGTTATTATATCACTCAATGCTCTCTGGTTTAGATTCAGGATTTTACAAGTATCTGTTGACTTACTATATGCAACAAAACAAAATACACACACACATACAAACTGCCATCGTTGTTCAAATTTTAGTCCATACAGAAGATAAAATGTCAATAATAGACTTATTTCCTTTGACAGGTCCTAGAATATTGTGTAGAAAAATTTATACACATGAAGAAAACGAGATACAGAAGATACCAAAATATAAGCAACTATGGAATAATTTTAAGTATTATGGAAAGGGAAATATAATTAATATATTATATAATAATCTATTTTATATGAAATATAATTTTATATACACAAATCCTAGATAACACATTAAAATTCAGCTCCAAATGGTATGGCATATAATAATGCTAGCAATCAGCCATAGCAAATGGACCCACTTAGTGTGCTGCAATGAGAATCTATAAGCTTGTATTTTGAAAAGAAAGAATGAAATGGGGAACGGAGAGAAGCATTCTTTATTTACTTTTGTCTGATGAACCTCACCAATATTATGGCTGTCTGAATCCTTTTTTTTTTTTTTTTTTTTTTTTTTTTTTTTTGAAAGAGAGAGAGTTGGAGGGAGGGACAGAGGGAGAGGTTGAGAGAGAATCTTAAGTAGGCTCCATGCCCAGCACAATATAGGACTCAATTTCACAACTCTGAGATCACACCTGAGCCAAAATCAAGAGTTAGACACTTAACCAACTGAGCCACTCCGGTGCCCCAGAGTGCATATTTTAATACGTGTTGCCTCCTTGTATATATATTATGAATGTCTTTCTGCTGTGCAAAAATTTGTGTTTTCTAAGAGCTTGAACTCTATGAAGTAATTCTCCCTGTATCTATATTCCTACAAATAGAAATCATAGAAATTAGGCTCTGATGAAAAAATTGTTTTCTGTATCTACTGATAGCTTACTCTTACAAGTAGTGTCGACTTTTAACAAAAGCTCTATTTTAGCTGAACTCCCTATTTGCTGATAGCTTGGGGAAGTATATTCATTTTCCAAGCTTTGGAGATGGGCTTAGAAATATCTTGAGGATAAAATAAAATATATATATTAAGCATTCAGCGCAGGGAGGAGCGATTTTACATACATGTCAGGTAATATGGAGTATGCTCCAGTGACTCCACAAACTTCCTTCAAAATGGAGTAACATTCTCCACTCCCCCACCACCCCACCTCCAGTTGCTGGTTCATGTAACTCAATGGTCAGCCTTTCTCACGGATGTCCTCAGGAAGAGATGCTTCACCCAAGTCATGTCCCTTTCAGGAGGCAGCCAAATCCTATGACTACTTGACTCAGAGATACCAAGGCTGGTTCCTTTGCCCCACAAACCAACACTATTATGGGCCAGCCCAGCTCTAACATTCTATGTAGGGTCAACCTGAAGTCTTTGCTGAGACTGCACTTCACCTCAATTTCATTTTCTGCCCAATCTCTGTTCTCTCCTTCCCTGATAAGTCTCGATCCTGAGAGCACTCTCCAAATAATTTCCTGTATAATAATCTCCGTCTTAGAACCTGCTTCACTCGAAACTCAGCCTCCAACACATATTATAAATTTCACATTTCTAGTTTCAAAATTGTGTATGTTAAAATAAACTTTTAAAAATAATTTTTGCACTGAGTACTTTTCTTTTTAACATCATGTCTTTAAGGCATGAAATAGTACACTTATTTCTTTATCTGAGAGTCATTTTATGACTTGAATTCTTTGGAAAATGTGATACTTTATACACTTATTCTTTTAGGTCTATAAAGCAAGATTACAAGTACAAACTAGCCCCAAGGCTCTTTTTAAGGCTGAATTGGGAAAACCAATTAGGTACTTACTGCCCTCAGAATATCCTACAATATTCACTTAGAATTTAACAGTTCAGATACATACTTTTCTTAGGCTTCCTTTTCATAAGTCTCTATAACATTCCTTTTAAAAGTATTTTGAAACTAATGTTCCTTTTATGCTGCATTTATTCACTTTTATGATACTAATTAGAAATAAACTTCAAAACTCTGGTTTCAGTTTGGAAATGTACAAATTTTATCCAAATACAAATTTCTCTGGGAAAAAAAAAACCCAGCAAAATATACTAAGTTAGTAGAATTATTTAATCACATTAATTTTTTTCTAAGCCTACACAAATGCAGGCAAAATCTCTATGGACTTTCAAAAAAGAAATGATTAAAATTATTGATTCAATTAAGTGAGCTCTATTTACTTTAAAACTTAGCTCAAATACCAACTTTTTAAAATCAAAAACACTATTGTAGAACTTTAATCTTTATGTCTCTAACAATAAACTGTATTCTTTCTTTGAAATTGCCCCAGAATTTTAAGAATTCTCAGGAAAAGATTTTCATGCCTAAAACTAGATTCTGAACATTCTGAATGTCTTGTTTGTGAATTTGAGAAGCATGTTTCTGCCAGAACAATGTAAATACATACATTTAACATTCAACTGCATGCATTTCATATTCATTATTTAAAACCACATTACACTTGTCCACTGTAAAAGAGATTAAAATTTGAAATAAATGTGTTCTAATTGTCAATATATACAATTCTGTGTTTAATATGTTTGTATGTTTTATAACTATAGACACTATTCTGTTTTCTGTGATTCAATCCTTTACCCAATTAAAACATTAATGCTGATAGAATTATATGAAAATTTGTGCTCTCTGATTGATATAATTCTTTCAGGAGAACTAAATATATAAAATCTTTTAGCCTACTGTTGATAGTAGTATTTCTTGTTCATTTCAAGAATTCCAATTAATAATTTACAAACTTTGTTCATAAATTTCCATTTGTACTCCACAACAAGATTTTCTGTTGATTATTAACAGATGAGTTTGAGAAAAAAATATAGTCTTTTTGTGAATTTTAAAATTCTAAAGTACCCTCTATAAAATTTCAGCAATTATTAATTCTTCTGTCTACATAACAAAATGAGACTGATTTAGAGAAAGAATAAAACATACTTTGCTTTTTAGAAATGTGTTTTAGCTGATAAATCATACTAAGGATTTATAAGGATATTTTAAAGAATTGTAAGGCAGAGTACATATTTAAAATAACATTTGCCAATAAAATTTTTAAGAAGGCTTATATTTTGCAATGAGAGTTGGCACACATTCGCGTTTGTAGTCCAAAAGAACACCATGCATGCAAAAAGTACCGAATAAAATATTTTAAATGGATCTAAGTTTATGATGATTGAAAGAAGTAATCTCAGTTAATCTCCTTAGACTTTAAACATTGCCCACATATAAAATTTATAAAAAAGCTAATAAGGAATATTAGCTTCTTACATTTTATTTTATTTTATTTTATTTTATTTTATTATTTTATTTTATTTTATTTTATTTTATTTTATTTTATTTTATTTTATTTTATTAAGATTTTATTTATTTATTCATGAGAGACAGAGAGAAAGAGGCAGAGACACAGGCAGAGAGTGAAGCAGGCTCCATGCAGGAAGCCTGATGTGGGACTTGATCCCAGGACTCCAGGATCATGCCCTGGGCTGAAGGCAGGCGCTAAACTGCTGAGCTACCCAGGCATCCCGCTTCTTACATTTTAAAATAATGCACAAAAGAAATCAAATGTCTCAGGGGTAAAACAGTAGTAGTAATGAACAGCAGAATTCAATTCTTAAAGAATCACATTTTTAAATGCATCATGTCCAACATCAGACAACTATGCTTAATATATTCAAATTTTAATTTCAGCTTAAAAAAATGATACAAAACCCTAAATAGTACAGATCTATAGAACTGATAGAATCAAAACAAACAAACAAACAAAAAAATGTGAGATTCAATGAATAGGTCAAGAATCACATCAGAAAGATGTGAGACTTGAAAGACAGCATGACAAGATCTTAAATGGATAAAATTGGGTTTTCTGAAGGATATCATAGAGGGAATGAGAAAATGGGATATTAGTGATATAATGGCTAAGGAATTTCTAGACTTGGATAAAGAAACTAATGTTTAAATCCAGGGATTCCAAAACATCCCAAAGAAAACTCAAACACTAAAAAACCAGAGTGAAACTGTAGAATTCCAAAAGGAAAACATCTTTAATGTGAGTGGGAAAATCAACAAAAACAATAATACACTACAAAATATATTCAGTCTGAAAATCAACTTAGTAGCAGCAACAATGAAATTGCAGACATTAGAATAATGTCTTCACTCTGCTGAGAAAATATTTTTGGCCAAAAATTCTGATCCCAGAAAAATAATTTTATAACTAAAGCAAAACAAAGAATATATTAAATAAAACAACAGCAACACCCAAGGGACTTTAATATAAAGAGAATACTAAAATATATTGTTTAAGGTCATATACGGTCAAAAAGAAGGTGACTTCAGATAAAAGATTCATGATGATAAAAAAAGTATTTAACAAAAATTATGGTTTCCATGAGAGTACATTTAAATAAATTGTATGTAAATCAATGTAGTGATAGGTAAAATGTAAGTGGAAAGTGTAAGGAAAATAGGATGCAACTTTAAAAGACCATCGAACATTTTTCAAGTAGATGTTTCATTTTACAGTCTTAGCAGAAGTGTATGAGTTTCAATTGGCCCATATTCTTTCAGAAATTTTTTCTAAAAAATATCTGAATAATTCTAATAGGTGTAGAGCAGTATCTCAATTAGGTTTTAATCTGAATTTCCCCAAAATCTAACAACGTTAAATAACTTTTCATGTTCTTTTTTTGCAATTTTTATCTCTTTGTTGATTAATTTTATGTTCTAATAGCTTGCCTATTTTTTAAAAATATACTGGGCATTAAGTGTTGTGGTTGTTTGTTTTTTTTAATTGAATTTTGAGAGTTCTTTATATATTGTGTTTGCAATTACTCTGTGAAATACTATTGGCCCTGGAACAACACAAATTTGCATTGTACAGGTCTGCTTATACAAGGATTGTTTTCAATAAATACAATACTGTAAATGTATTCTCTCTTATGATTTTCTTAATAACATTTGATTTTGGCACTCCAACCTCCATGTTGTTTAAAGGTTAACTACATACTGTTTACAAACAGTGTGTCTGTGACACACCTTTCCATTTTCGTTAAAGTATCCTTCAAGGCTAAGAAGTGTTAATTTCTTGTGGAGTCTAATTTTATGGTTTATGTTTTTTGTGTTCTACTCAAAAAATTTGTCTAACTCACTGATGCACTGCTCATTTGTTGTTGTTGTTTTAGAGGGAGGAAGGGCAGAGGGAGAAGGAGAGAATCATTTTTTTCTTTTTTAAAGATTTTATTTATTTATTCATGAGATACACAGAGAAAGAGCGAGAGAGGCAGAGACACAGGGAGGGGGAGAAGCAGGCTCCATGCAGGGAGCCCAGCGTGGGACTTGATCCTGGGTTTCCAGGATCATGCTCTGGGCTGAAGGCAGTGCCAAATCACTGAGCCACCCAGGCTGCTCGAGAGAAAGAATCTTAAGCAGGTTCCACACCCAGGACAGAACCCAACATGGTGCTTGATTTCACAATCCTCAGATGATGACCTGAGTCGAAATCAGAAGCCGGACACTTACCCAAATCAGCCACCTAGGCACTCCATGCAGTTCATTTTTATCTCACAAACTTTGTTTTTCATTTCCAGAAGTTTAATTTTATATACTCCTGATGTTTTTCCATAACATGGTCATAATTAATACCTTTTTGAATATATGAATAATATATTTTAAGAACTGTTTAATGTTCTTGTTTATTAGGTCCTACAGCTGTTTCATTTCAGGGATATTTTTTTACTGATTTATTTTACTCCTCATTTTAGCGCACATTTTCCTGCCTTTTTGGCCTGCCTGACAATTTTGATTGAGGTGCCAGGAATTATTAATTTTACATTATCGTATATTGATCTAAGATTATTAACTTTATATTATTTTAACCTGGCTGTTTTTGTATTCCTATTAATTAATATATTTTGGGCACAAAAGTAACTTGGAAACAGTTTGGTTATTTCAAAACTTGCATTTAACCCTTTATTGGTTGAGACTGGAGTAGCCCTTAGTCTAGGGCTAATCCTGTGCATTAATTAGTGAGAGAATCTGGCTCTGCGTACTGTATTCAATGTTCATGTTGTTAATAAGTTTTTCTGTTCTGGTTGGTGAAATATGAACTATCCTGTCCCTGTGTGAACTCCAGAGATTGGTTTATCTGCTCTTTTCTGAAGCTCTTCCCAGCTTCAGATACTTTCCTTATGAACTTACACTGATCAGTGCACAGGTAAAGATCCCAGGGGAGACTTGGATTTTCAGTTTTCTCACTTCTGGTGATGTGCTCTTAAAATATTAGTCACATTGACCTCCATGAATTCATCACTTCATGTTGACTGTCAGGCTCATTTTGATCCTAGATTCCACACTCATAGTGATTTGGAAACTCTCTTCAGGCAGTAGTAAGCTGAAGCTGATTCATTCTCTGCGGTATGACTGTCATGTGGCTGCCTATTGCATAGTGCCTAAGTGCCATTGTTCCATACACATGTTCAATATTTAAGGCAAAAGAGTAAATCCAGTCCTTTTAGGAAATGAAAATCATAATATATAATAATAAGAATAAGAATAATAAGAATAATAATTTCCTATTATGCTTATAATAGGAAATGAAAATCTGGTACTTTTAATTTTATTTAGATATCCAAGTATTCATTTCTCCTATATTAAAATGCAGGTTATTTTTATATAATGATGTGTCAATATATGTGATTGACTGTTTTCTCATTGTATTAGATCTAGCAGCTTTTTGTAGAAGATATTTTGTTTGTTATTCATTTTACAATGAAAAAATGGTGTCTAGTAATAAGACAGTTTTATTTAACTCTTTTACCTTTTAATTTTTTTTTCTCTTTTTTTAGTCTAAGTCTTGGTTGGTACTTTTAACATTATGTTGAATAAGAATTCTATGAGTAGATATCTTTGCATTTTTTTCCTATTCTTAGTGGAAAAGTATCCAGTCTTCACCGTTAATTGTGATGCCATCTGTAGGTTTTTCATAGATACACTTTATCTGGCTAAGAAAGTTCCCTTTTAGTTCTATTTTGCTGAAATATATTATTTTTAAGTTAGAAATTGATATTAAATTTTGTCAATTGCTTTATCTAGATCTATTTATTTGTATTTACTGAGTTACACTACTTAAGAATGTTAAACCAATTTTGCATTTCTGAATAAATCCCATTTGTTCATGGTGTTCTAAACTCTTTTTTTTTAACTCTTTTTTTTTATATTGCTCAATTTGATTTGCTAATATTTTGTTAGAGATTTTTATGTCTCAAGGGACAATATTGGTTAGTGCCCTCTTCTGGATTCCATAACAAGGTATAACCACATAATTCTAGTTTCTAAAACTGGGTTGCAAGATATTTTTTCTTCCATATTCTGAAGTTTTGTGTAGAATTGGCATTATTCTTCTTTAAGTAATGGAGGTCATCTGCTTTCTCCTTCTTTAAAAAGACATTAACACGCTGATTGCAAAATTTATATGAAAGAGCAAAGGGCAAAACAACACAACTACATTCCTGAAGCAGAAAAACAAGGTGAGAAAAATTACATTTATCTAATAATATAGTTATTAAGATAGCAAGATATTAGCATTGGGATTTAAAAATTGATAACACTATGTAATATAAAACCAAGAAACAAAGCCATGCATATATAGATTTCTAAATTATGACAGAGTGGGCATGATAGATTAGAAGAGTGGACTCAAACAAAAATTATCTGGAAATGATTGAATGACATTATGGTTAAGAATAGTTGGACTATATATCATATAATGAATAAATTTAATCTCATTTGAGTTAAAAGGTCCAAGATGAAAGACTAAATTATAAAACTTTCAGAAAACTATATGATTATTTCATATCCTTAAAATATAGATGGATTTCTTAAATGAAACATAAAAATGTCAAAACAGATAAAAAGACAAATGTTTTGATGAAAATATAATAACTTCTGTTTATCAAAAGATATAAACAATAAAAATAAAAAATAAACTTGCAAAAACAAAAAACTAGAAGTTGTTTACATCTTGTATAACAGACTTAAGAATATATTATGGAACAGTAAAAATGAAATATTTAAAGCTCATGTGTTAATACTTATGAAAGTTAAGAAGATAATACTGAGCAACAGGAAACTTTTTAAAAGTAGAAATCTTGCAAAAAAGCATATACTTATGTTTTATAACAAAATAAGTGGTATTTCAGCCAGGATGGAAGGAGGGATATTTGAGGAAACATAGAGAGTTGCTATTAGGATAATTATCTATTTTGTAAATAGGCTAATATACATATATGTGGTTTTGGTTATATTAATGTTCTAAATTATGCATGGATGTTCTTAGCACTGTATATTTATTATTTTTCAGACTTAAAATATTAATAACAAGATAAAAATCATGTAGTTCCTTTCTAACCTATGTTGACTTTTTTTTTCTCTAAACAAATTTTTCAAATGTAATTAATATTAGATATATTTTCAATATGTAGACTATATGCTCTGCTCATCATTCATGTTACTATCTCAAACCATACTTTGCTATTGATCCAATTGTTACAAATACATTTTAAAAGTTCTTTTGAGGGCATCCCGGGTGGCTCAGCTGCTTAGAGCCACCTTCAGCCCAGGGTGTGATCTGGAGACCTGGGATTGAGTCCCACGTTGGGCTCCCTGCATGGAGCCTGCTTCTCCCTCTGCCTGTGTCTCTGCCTCTCTCTCTCTGTGTCTCTCATGAATAAATAAATAAAATCTGTTAAAAAATAAATAAATAAAAGTTCTTTTGAGCAAACACCAGGTAAAAAGAAGTATACGGGGATTAGAAAGAGTTGTAAAAAATAAAATGTAATATTTGCCTCTCAATATTCACAAGCAATTGTTGAAGATCAAACTTTAGCAGGCAGCTATCTTTGCTTCCTGATAATCAATGAATTTCAAGAGGTTACAAATTACACAATTAATAGGTAATGCAGCTAGATTGAAACCTAAGAGTATTTCAGTATTTAATTTTTAACCAATATGAAATATTGGCTCCCAATCTGACCCCATTATATTGACTGTATTTCCATACTGGACATAACAGATTTACAGTGATCAAGAGAGCCTCTAGGTTCCTTCTTGCCTGAAGATTCCTGATCTCTCTTTCTCTAAAATATTTACTTTAGGAAAACTTAACAACTGTAAATTCTTTCCTCCTTTCAGATATAAATATTCTACAACCCAGAAATGTCTTTCCCAAGAACCTGGAAGTTATCCCTGTGAAATGCAATCATCTAAGGGAATAGTGACTGCATCTCCCTATCTCTATGGGAAACTGGGATGCTAACTTCAAGCAGCAATTAGGAAACACAGATGGCCTAAATACATTTACCAATATAAATGTAAAATGTAAATGTAAAAATTCTCTTGCTTTTTGTTTCAGGAGAGGTGAGTTTCAGCTCTCCTCCCGTATTGCAATAGTCTTGATCCCATTGCAATGGTCATAGAGTCTTCCTTGCCTGTTTAACCCATTTAGTAATCTTAAAAAAAAAAAAAAAAAAAAGTTAAATTATATAGTACTTACTACTACTTCCTTCTGCCCCCCAGCATAAGAGACAGATAAGCAAATATAGAATATCAACTATAGGAATAACAGTAACCCATAAGCAGAAACTTCTGCAAGAACCAGTGCTTATGGAAGGAAACCTGAACTGTGATTGACAAATCACGAAGAGTATGGGAGTAGACAATTCTGACAATCAGAAACTCCACCCCTACATACTTTTTGAATTTTATCTCTTGGAATTCTACTAAATTCTCTTTCATGTTTCTGGTAGGAGTCTTAAGTCTATATTTTATATATTTTTTTCATTGCAAGATGAGCTATTGAGTCATTTGCTATATCAATGGCCTCACAGCAGCATTTAAGACCTGGTAGGTCACATATTGAGCAGATTAGTATGGACAAGTACAAAGAAATATCTGGAGGCACCTGGTCGGCTCAGTCATGTAAGCATTTCCCTTTGGCTCAGGTCATTATCCCCAGGTCCTACAACTGAGCCCCACATCAGGTCCCCTGCTAAGTAGGAAGCATACTTATCCCTCTCCTTCTGCCCCTCTCTCTGCTCATGCTCTCTCTCTCAAATACATAAGTAAATAAAACCTTTAAAAAAAGAAATATTTGAGTGATGCCTGGGTGGCTCAGTGATTGAGCATCTGCCTTCAGCTCAGGGAGTGATCCTGGAGTCCCGAGATGGAGTCTCACATCTGGCTCCCTGCATGGAGCCTGCTTCTCCCTCTGCCTGTGTCTCTGCCTCTCTGTGTCTCCCATGAATAAATAAATAAAATCTTTATTAAAAAAGAAATATTTGATCAGAGTTTATAGCATATTTGATCTCAACATCATGTAGGACAACATACATAATCAATGTGAGAATGTCAGTCATACAAACAAGATTTGTCATTATTTTTAATCATATCTGAACATTCATTTTCAAATATAGTTAAGCATCCTCGATACAATTTGGAGGGGAATTCTTGTTTACTTCACATACTGAAATTCTACCAGCCAGAAGTTTAAGTGTATGCTTATTTTTCCAAGAATAAAACATAACAGTAATTAATGTGATTACATGGTATAAACAACAATTCACCAAGCTATACAGTGTAGACTAACATACTATCTTGTACTTTGTTACATTTCAATTTAAAAGTTTTAAGAAAAAAAGAAAAAGAGTGGTACTGAGGATAATTTCCTTCCCCATGGTTATATTACAAGAATCAAATGCAATGGATATGTCCATGAGGCTAATTTTGAAAATATACTTACCTTTGACAGTTCCTAACTGCTGTGTACATAAGAGTAACAACACAAAGAGTTAATAATATTTAAATATAAGTAAAGAAAGAGGTAGATCGACAGTACATACACATTTTAAGAATATTATAGCTGGCTAAGTAGCTGAATTGTGATTTGAACCCAGCCTGTCTGAATACAAAGCTTATAGGTTCAACAGCTAAGTTATGTTAAATTAATACAAAATATCTAATTGACTGTGTAGTTGACTGTGGATATATTACATGATCAGCTTTTAGGAAAAAATTGAGTTTCTAGTGTAATAGGCATAAAATGATAGCTCAAATTTATTAGAAGTGTTAAAAAAAATGAGACATTCAATGAACAAAATTTGAGAAGAAAGCTCGATATTTCTCAAGGTTTTTATGATCCTCATAGGAACAGGTTACTGACAGGAGAGATGAGTGTGCCCTTAAATATTTGAAAGTTTCCCAAATGTCAAATCAGAAAATATTCCACCCCAGCCTGCAATTGCTAGATCACAAAACATCACCACTCATATGGGAACACATAATTATTCTTAGGAAGAAGCAGCATTTTGATCTATTAAGTATCTTTTTTTTGCTGAGTCTGAAATTGAGCAAATACATTTTCTCCTAGTGGCATTCTTTATAATCTACTCAAAAGTTTAGATCCTGTCAGGGTAGATTAGTGAGATGGGTAATTTTATGTGTCAACTTGACTGGCTATGGCGTTCCCAGATTAAACATTATTCCTGGATGTGACTGTGAGGATGTTTTGGGATGACATTGCATTTGAATTGGTGGAGTTAGTAGGTAGATTGCCCTGCCCAATGTGGATGGGCATCATTCAATCCTTTGAAGGCCTGAATAGAAATAAAGGTAAAAGAAGCAGAAATTTGTCCCCTTTATTTTCCTGCCTCACTGTTGAATTGAGACATCTCATTTCCTCTTTCTGTGACTTACAGTATTTACTCCTTTGGTTTTCAGGCCTTTAGACTCAGACTAAATAAATTACACCACTGACTTTTCTGGGTCTCCAGCTTACAAATGGCAAATTGTGAACTTCTCAACCTCATAACAAACTTACTATATATTTATATAAATCCTACTCATCTGTTTCTCTGTAAAATACAGACTAATGAAATAAGATATGCTCAGATTCACATCCCAGTCCTTGCTAGAAGAAACCAACTGATACCTATCAAAAGCTACCCTTCTCCAATTCCATACATCCACGTTTTAAGGATCCTAAAGTTGAACTCATTACTGACCGGAAGCTCTATCCAAGGTCTCACCAGTAATGGGAAAAATAAAACATGTTACTATTTTCTACATACCACAAGGCTCCTCACACTGTTTTCAGAATGAAGTCCTGACTCTTTATAGTCTTTTTCTCGACTTTACTCACTGTCCAATCAAATGATACATAGAACCATGCTAGGTCCTATACTGTGAAAGCTACCTAAACTGTAAGTCCAGTTTTCTAGACCAGGGGTTGGCAGCCTCAGAGGGTGATACACTGACTCTTCTTTCACCCCCTAGCAAGGAGGAGACAGGGTGTGAAGAGAAGATGGTTTGAACCCCCAACTTTCCCTTCTCTGCCTCCACTAGAGAACGCTGCAGAGTGAGATGGGAGCTGCTCTTCATAAGGTGGAGTCTCAGACCCCCAGGAAACCTCCCCCAAGATTCAACTTCAAAGCACAAGGACATAGACACAGCCTACTCACTCTTATCTGTGGGCCCTTAGCAAGAGTATAAATGCAGGTTCACACATATTCTTATCATTTTAACTAGTAATTAAATTTTCATTAATAAAGAATATGATTTTGCAAAATTTCAGTTTTTTGAAAGTCAATTAACTTATCAATAAATTATCAAAACAAACAAAAAAAAAGCAAAAAAAAAAACCCCACAAAAAAATCAGACTCCCAAACAATCCACTCAAATACCCAATGAGTAAATCAAATACTAAAAACAATGTCAAAAAACGAAATTAAATAAATAAATAAAGTAAAATAAAATAAAAACAATGTCAAGCACATCCTCAGACATAGAAAATCCTTAACAAATATGACGCATCACTATTTTGAACTTCCTAACTAAGAATTTAGACTATCTTTATGTGGTCATTAATTGATACGAGGTGGTTTTGCTCAACTTTCATTTGATTATGGAAAATAAGCACATCCTCTTATGAACTGTTGACAATAAACACACAAACACACAGGAAGAAAATGTGCGGATACCAACCAAAGATTTAAAATCAGCTTTTTAAAAAAATAAAAATACAAAAAAAATCCAAAAACATCACATTTCCTATTTGGTTTACATTGAAAGAAAATACATAAGTGTGGGGATGGGAGTTTTAAGCTTTTATAACTCAATGGGGATCCTATTTAGATTTGCCTTTTCCTAGAAGCCTTCTTAGATTTTCAAGGCTAAATTAAGAGATACACATATGTGCTCTTAGTGTGTCTTAACAGAGTTTTTATTCTGTTTTGTGCTATGGTTTGCCTCATATTTAGCTCCTAGAATCTATCAGGTGCTAATAATATTTCTGAAATGAAGGGCTAGATATTTTTTTGAAGAACAAGCCCCTTGGGTTAACAGGCTATGGTACATTCCAAAGTTGAATTACATAAACTTTTCAATCCTATGCTGTCAAAGAAGATTTCTCCAGCTTTTCTATGCACTGATGTGTTTCATTGTTCCCTTAAGTACACATTGTAAAAGAAAAGAACGAAGGTAACTTAGGGGGAAATTTCTTCCTGTGTCTCTCCTTTCTTAATTCTGAAGTATTTTAAGCTGATATTTTTCCTTGTTGGAGTAATATAATGGTAACATTATTTATATTCCCTGTAATAGATATAATTATATAAAGAGTCATGATTGTAAGGATGTGAAAGCTGTACTGTATATAAAGTTAATCATGAGTAAGGTATATTTTATCAGTTAAAGTGGTACATGCTGCTAAGATAAATAAAGGGTGTAACTCATGGAATGTTCAGCTGATATTATGAACAATCGAATGTCAGTACTGCTGTTCATGAATAGCATACCAAGTACTGAATTATAGCTTAAGTATTATATTTCATTGTATTTTCATAAGTATTATATATTCTTACACGAGAGTGTACAAAGAAAAAATATCATCAGGTTCTGTTAAGTTACAGAAATTAGTATAAGTTTGTATTATCAGATTTTAAACAAAATAGAGATCTGCTTGCTATAAAAATTTTTGAATACTTATACATTCATGTAAATACAGATGTATATGTACATACTACATGTAAAATAACTAAAAGAATCAAAATAACAAACATTCAGGGAGATGTCAATATGTCAGACACATTTCTTAACATGTGATAAATACATCATGTAACCCTTGAACTAATCTTTGGCAGGCATAATTTATAGCTTCATTTATGTGAGAAAAACAAAAGAAAGAGATGTTGAGCAACTTTTCCAAAGTCAAATGAACAAAAATTGGTCAATACAGGATTCAGATATTTAACTTTCAGACTCAAAATAAGGTATATAGGTAGTCATTCTTACAATGTTTTTGAATAATGAAACCTAGCAATGACTACAGTTTTTTTGGGGGGGGTTTGGAAGTTAAAGTAATTTATAAACAGAAGTTATCTTTACTATTAGAAATAAATATTTATTGAACACTTCTCAGGCAGGACTATGGATACACAGTGTGAAAAAATGTTAATCTGAAATGGAACAGGAGGTCGTGAAATGGAGAATCTCATGTATTTGATGTGCCCTGAGAAGAACAGAACTTAGGAACCAGTAGATTCATTTCCATTGAATGCCTGGTTTTTGGAAGACTGAGACTTATCTCCTGACCAACGAACATCTACCAAGAATTTCTACGAACATCTACCAAGAATTTCTACCCATTCTCTAGCTACTGAATCCACTGCTTGAACTCTATTTGGACATCTCCCTCTTTGCACTCCTGTCCCATAACTACAGCCTAACTGAAACTGTTGGAGGACTTGCCCATAGCTTGCTACAGTATGTGTTTCTTGAGTCGCAATTCCTCTGAATCCACTCAATTTCTGATCATATGAGTTTGCCTCAGTTTCCCTCCTTCATTTAGATTGAGAACAGAGGTGTAAAACTGTTGCAGTTTTCAAGAGGTCTAAATTTCACTTGAAAACTTACAGTTCAAAACACAATTTCTTTCCAAAAAAGTACACATGTGCTAAAAAAAAGAATGTATTTAAAACACTGATCTTATAAATCAAAGTTTGGTCAGTTCCTCTGCTATTCTCTAATTAAATATATATTATAAAAGCATTTAGTCATACTTTTCCTCCAACGTAATTCCTTCTTTTCCAACCCCAGCCACGGCAGGAAAGGGAAAAAATACTAATTTTATCGGTAAATATTACATAGGATTATAATAAATATTCAGTCTTGTATATGTCTTTAGCAAGATAACTAAAGTATGATCTTATAGATGATTCTAAATTCAATATTATATTGTGTGTGGATGTCATCAGAATGTTCTCATCTAAGGCCTATTCATCTTGATTGACAATGAGATTTTAAGTATTTTTCTTTTAGCCTTCCTTAAGTGTATTCATACAATCCAGATTAATTAAATCTGAACCTACACTAAGTAGTATTAAGAAGATTATTAAGAAGCTAATGTTTTTTTAATGCCACATATTCTGTATCACATAATAAGATATAAAAATTTAAGCATTCTTTCATAAGATTATATATAGTGATGATCTACTGTGAGGATCCCAAAGATAATGGAGAGTTGACAATTAAAGTTAATATCTGACAAAATTACGAATGCAATGAGCTTTGTTTTCATGTTAAAAGATTAATATTGTGGTCCAAACACACTCAAAATAGCATTATTCTAATCAGAGTTTATTAAATAGTAAAAATAAAGGAAGCTTATGGAATTGACTAGATAATCTATAATATAGAAGTCTGTATACTGTGTTTTGAACTCCCCACTTAAATGGAATGACTGGGTGATCACAGCTAGTGGTACTTTCTCAAGTGTTTCTTTCTTTGTTCTCCCTCTTGTCCTTTTCCTATTCTTCCAAAGTGCAAACAAAGTTAGGACTTTCTGAGAATTCTATTTAATACTCCTTAACTGGGTTATTTAACTTCTTTTGTCATGATGAATTATTTAGGACAGCATAACCTTGCCTCTCAAATTTAGAAAAACCTCTCATTCCCTGGAATAATGACTATATAGTCTCTCTACTCTAATTTAAATAATTATAACAATCATTACTGTTATTTAAAGATTCCTAGCACTGGAACAGAAAAATCTAGCATAGAAGAATTCATTGCAATTAAAGGAATTAGTTGTCAAATTCTCAACACATTGTAGATTTAACAATCATAAGTCATTGAGATATATAACTGCAAGGTGCTTATGGATTGCTCCCTAGGCAAATGCTGTTACCATAAGGATTACTACTATTTTCAGAACTTGTCAAATTTTATGTGGATTCAAATGCATTGAATGACATTTGGCCAAAAAAAAATTAGGTAATTTTGAGCAATGAAATTTGGGCTAGATTTCCAAAGCCACCGAAACTAGATTGTAGACTCATATTCTCTTTCTTTCCCACTGAATCTCCTTGTAAACCCACCTGGCATTCTCATACCAAATTTATTTGCCAGATGGGCCTCATTGCATTATGAAATTTGCCCTGCTTGGAAGCCCACAGTGAGACCCATTCCCTTCTACATAAGAGCCCAGCTTTTATTGCTATTTGATACTCTGTATTGTTAACTTATCTAATTCATTGACTATTATTATCCATCAAAGTGCTCCTGCTCCAACCATACCCATCTTTTTAGATGTCCAATTCCAGAACAACACCTTTGTTATATACTCCCAAATAGTTTCATGCTACATTGAGTCCCCAGGCCTTTAAACTTGGGCAACATTTTGTGGCATTTATCACTGTGAGGGAGCACAGTCTTACACCGTTTGCTTTCATTTGTGTCATTACCTGAATGCTTGATATGGTTGTTTCTTCTTGTGGAAATAAATTATAATTATTTGATAAAGATTTATTATAGGGCAGCCTGGGTAGCTCAGCGGTTTAGCACCACCTTCGGCCCAGGGCATGATCCTGGAGACCCGGGATGGAGTCCTACATCAGGTTCCCTGCAAGGAGCCTGCTTCTCCCTCTACCTGTGTCTCTCTCTTTTCTGTTTCTCATGGATAAATAAATAAATCTTAAAAAAAAAAGATTTATTATACTTTACATTACTCCAAATTTATTTTCTGTTTACTTCAGAGTGTAACACTATATTATGCACATAACATAAATATTTTACACATGAAGATACATGTAAGATGTTATAGAATATAATGCTCTTTAACATGAATTATATTGATTATGCATATACGTGAAATAGGTTTTATTACATCCTATTTTGTAGATGACATTCATGAAGCCCAGGAATATTAAGTAATTCAGTCAAATTCACAAAAGTAGTAAAATACAGAGCCAATATTCAAACCCACGGATTCTAATTTTATATTTGTGCTCCAAAAGTGCTATAGCTAGCTGTAAGCTATTTACAAAATTAAGGTATGTAAAGAAAGACCAAAAAATTAAAGAATTATTTTGCATGTATGTATGTGTATGTGATGTTTAGAGGAGATGCTTGAAACCAAAGATTTGATTACACTCATGAATTTAGAAGTATTAATGTGGTTCTGATAAGGGTTCTGTGCATTTCAAAAATTAGAAACTGCATCTTTCAAGTAGGTAGTGCTACTTTAAGTTGACAAAAATTTAGGTAACTTTCACCCTGATGTTACTAAGGAAATATAGTTTTATGTATTTTAATTGATTTAGTTATACTCAAAGTATTATTGTGATCACTTCAGCAGCACATATGCTAAAATTGTAATGATACAGAGAAAATTAACATGGCCAAAGTATTTTAACTCTACCACTAAATATGTAATTTACTGTTTTATAATATTAAATCTAATTTCTATCACAGATAGTCAATTATTTCCTCATTACATATTTCCCTACATATATAACTAATACACAAATATTAATTATAAAATGAGATTCACATATTAAATTGTTTCCACTCTGTTCTTCATTGAAAATCAATTCCAGGGCAGCCCCGGTGGCTCAGCAGTTTAGCACCTGCCTTCAGCCAAAGGCGTAATCCTGGAGACCCAGGATCGAGTCCCACATCAGGCTCCCTGCATGGAGCCTGCTTCTCCTTCTGCCTGTGTCTCTGCTTCTCTCTCTGCGTCTCTCATGAACAAAGAAATAAACTCTTTAAAAAAAATCAATTCCAAAAAACAAATCAGTTTTTAGAAATATAATTCTCATATATGTAAAAAATCCGAAGACTTTCCCATAATTTTATGAAGGTGTATATTGTTCTATGGTAACAAGTATCTATTAGTTGACATCATGTTTTCTAGTTATCTGACAAAAACAAACTTCCTTCTGATTTTTCGGCATACTCTAAGTCTTGTAACACGCTCCAGAAAAATGCGTTTTGAGACAAACCAGCCTGAGGAAACAAATCTTAGAAAAGCCCTGGGTTTTGCAAAAAAAAAAAGTACCTGGGGCTTTTTTGAGAAAGCTGCAAGCTTTTCCAAGATTGTTATAAGCTGGCTGCTCATACAGATGGAACTTAGTCACAACTCATGCATTATATGAGTTTGATGGAGAACATGACAGGCTTCTCCTAAATTTGACTATAGGAATATGGCAATGACATATAATGATCAACTTGTTAATTATCCGGGATCCTGTTTTCACAGCCCTGTTCATTGTTCCCTCAAAAAAGAAGAAAGGAGAAAATCTAGAATGATATATTTTTTTTCTAAATGTGTGTGAGGAAATTGGCCCCAAAAGTCTTTTCTAGAAAATAGGCCATGACAAGAAAACTCAGGGGACTCTTAATCTGCTTCTAATAAACAGGACATATTAGTCTTAAAACAGGTAGCATATCGATTCAAAAGTTATTCTGGTATTTTTTGCACAAAAACAAGATGTATGTATATTAACGTGAAAGAGTGTCAACTTTTTTCTGGTACTCCACATGAAGAGTAATGCCCCCAGACCAAAAGGCAAAAACAAGAATACAGAGAGAGGGACATTACCTTGTACAAAAAAATAAGTTTGCTTCCATGAATGCACTGGGCTTTGACAGCTTCCAAGCTTTTTATAAAATTCATTAGATTATCAAAGTTTCAAAAGAAATGTCTTAGTAAAAAAGAAAGGCATAAAATTAGTAAAATCCCATGTTTATACTCTTCTAATACATTCCCATAGTAATTTTTTTGTTCTTCAAATAGTCCACTGGCACGTTTCCCTGTTGCATTTCTTTCTCTCTCTCTTTCTAAGATTTTATTTATCCATTTGTGAAGAACAAGATGGGGAGTGGAGGCAGAGGGAAAAACACACTCCCATCTAAGCAGGGAGCCGGATGTGGGGCTCATCTCAGGACTCAGAGATCATCACCTGAGCCAAAGGCAGATGCTTACCTGACAGAGCCACCCAGGCACTTCTGTTGTGCTGCTTTCTACTCTCTCCCATTGGCAAGTACCTTAAGAATTGCGATTGTGTCTCATTTCTGTCTCTTTTCCATGAGGCATCTGCAGGGTCTTTGCTAAAATGAACACTGCAAAACTATTTTCAATGATAGATGAAGATAGGATGAGGGAGTGATGGTGTAAGCTTTGTAAACAATACTAAAAATAGATTTAATGGAACTCTCAAACAAAAGTACTTATTTTAATATTTCCATGATTTTTCACTGATCTTATTTTGAGATTTAAACTTGTACATATGGAGTCAATATGTACCATGAGTTTCTAATTCCAAAATGAAGCATTCAAAATGCAAAAGAAATGTGAATTTTCCTGTCTTTCTCACTAAGAGGAGTTGGTTGGCAAATGAATAAATAAATTGCTTCTTACATAATTTTCATATGGCAATTTAAAATTAATCTAGTCGTCATAGTCAAGATAATCAGATGTTAGATATTTTACAGACATATTTTATTGACAACTAAAAAAATTTGTAGATTGTATAGTTAAAAACCAGATCTGTGATCAATATGCCCAACAAAAATAAGCAACTTATTATTATTTGTGTGTGTGTGAAATGTACATACTTAGTTTTCTGATTCAGAGTATTATAATTGAACAGTTAATATGCATCCATACGTTCAAGTTGGTCCATTAAACAATATAACGTGGAGGTAGGGAAAACAATGTTTTTTTTTTTTTAATTCAAAACTTAATGAAAGTCTCAATATTGTATATGAACAAACTTCTGGTCTATATTTGACATGTATTACATGATGCAATATACATTATTCCAGGCGTACATGTGTAGAGCAAACCACAGGGTAATTAAGAAATTTCAGATCTCAAGTTCTGATTTTTTATCATTTAAGCAACTTGAAAATTCTTAATAAGTGAAACTAAGGCACTCACTCATTTTTTTTCCTGTTTTACCTTCATTTATCTTTTAGCAGTCATATTACCCGTGAACTAACAACTCCAAATAAAAATTAGGACTCCTACAAAAATCTGCCTAATGCAAAAACACTTCAGTATTTAGGTACAGAGTAGAGATAACTCTATTTTATTAGATATAAAAATAAAGTTAAGTGATATTGTTTACCTGGGCTTCAGAGGGCATCTTAAGATTCAATACTCATGTACCTTTCTTTCCTTATTCTGAGAAACTAGCCATTTATCTGTAAAACATCATAGGCGCTGTGAAAACCCACCAGATTCTGTTTGATAGAGGAAGTTCCATCCTTCCCTTGGATTAAGGTAGGGAGACTATCTCTATACTATGCATTGCTAAAGCATCGTGATTCAACAAACAGATCAATCTATTTTGTACTTTGACAGTCTTCTCTATGCTAGCAACATCATGAATGCCATTCAAAGACTATCTGCAGAGCATATGAGATTTGTTTTATGTCCAAAGAAAGTGAGTAAATAGGTTGGAAGAATCGAGGACATAGATATCAATAATTGCAAGATTATAATTGATTATCAACAATCAATATTATTGATTATCAATGTCTCTGCATCTCATCAACAATATGTTTGTTGTTTTTTTATCCTAAATATTTCTTGAATCTATTTTCTTCATTCCTTAGGTTTTATTAAACTAGTATCATCTCTGAACTGTACTTCTGCTATAGCCTAAGTCTTAGTACTCCAACTTTTGGTCTGATCACCTTCATATCCATCCCAAATGGCACTACAAGGCTCCTGCCACGAGGTAAGAGTCCTTCCTTCAAACTGCCCCACTTGCTGAAAAAAAATAAGCCCAGTTTCCATGGCAGTTAATGCATAAACTCCTGACAAGTTTTCCAGACTCAGTGCTCTGTAACACTATGCTATCAGAGCTCACTCTTGGAATTTGCATTTGTTGGTCCCACTCACTGTGTGACAGATGCATAAGGGGAGTGAGGTGAATTGCATGCTTAGAAAAAAAAAAAAAAAACTGTGATGCCCTCTCAATAATTCTAAGTGTCTAGGTTTTTATCTTTATTTTCCACTTAGTATTGTGCATCTTTTTGCAGGTTATTTAATCTTGTTGAACTTCTGTTGAGGCACTGAGAAGGGAGGAGAGGAATGGAGACCACGGGAGAAGAAAGTAGAGAGGAAAGAGCTGAAGGAGAAGAGGGGAAGGGGAATGGAGGGGAGGAGAAGGGAGATTAAGGTGGTCAATCATGTCGTGGAAATACCCTCTCTCAAAAAAGGGTAGCTATATCATAAGAGATGGTGCTGTGGCAAAACACCAGCCATAACATTTTGAGCTAAAGATTTCAATGCTTATTTCAAATATTAATTTCTCCTTTATATCACAATGTGTGTAGTGGTTTGGAGCATCGGTGTTTCTAGTAAAACATGGCAGGAAAAACAACAGTATACATTAAGAAAATGGCAGCTCTCTGTTGGGGATAAAACATTGCATGAATATTTTTTCTAGAATTTCTGAAAGTGAAATATTGGCTAAATACCTTGTTTTCTATGTTTGCAACAGACATCTGGATATTGGAGACATCTGGTTTGTTCATGCCATCTGAAGAAAAATAAAAATGGATGAGACATCCTCTGTGACC
The DNA here is from genome assembly GCF_048164855.1 of Canis lupus baileyi. Lineage (NCBI taxonomy): Eukaryota > Metazoa > Chordata > Mammalia > Carnivora > Canidae > Canis > Canis lupus. The sequence continues at coordinate 79,478,327 of NC_132839.1, forward strand.
TTGAAGTTATAAAACTTTCCTAAAACAATAGAGCAAAGACAATCATCTCAATCAACAGCCTTTCCTCAATTATTCTGTGGTTCTCTAACTCTGGAATGTGTCCAGCCTGCTGTAGCTGTATGTGTAAAATCACCTTTGGGTTTGCAGACAACCTCCTTTCCAAGACCTTATAATCAATGATCCTATCTTTCTATTTAATGTTAAGTATGGCTTGTAGGTGCCACTGATGGAACTGTTCAAAAAGTCAGATGTGACTTTGGTAAGAGATTAAGCATTATCTTTAATTAATGGATCTGTGAAAAGAAAAGAAAATCCAAAGCTACAAGCTCTTCATGTCCTAGACACAGGCAACTTGACATTTGCATTGAAATCCCTTCATTTTGTCTTTTATAGAATAATGCTTTCCCTTTATCTTTTAAATTAAGCAATGTATAATGTTCATTGAAGAACAAAATCATATCACTGTGAAAGTCATGTTCAAAGATGTGCTGTAGAATTTTAAATGCAGTCCAAGAAATTTATTGAAGTGGACCAAATCGATACACAAAATCTCTCTGTTTTGGGGCTTTGCACAATGTTATCAGCAATTTATAACACATTATTCCATCTCCTTCATATTAAATAAGTTTTAATTACCACTGCAAATTCCTCTTTAAGGCATTCTTTTCAAAAATGTGTATTTAATTTTTTGCAAACCTATAAACTGATTTTGGGGTTTTGGCTGGTGACAACCCAACACATTTTAGCTGATACACTTCTATGCTATGTATAGCCTTATCTTATTTCATAGGAGATTAAGGTATGGACAAAAATATGAAAACATATATTTGTATATAGATGCCATTACTAAATATTTTTAAATTTTATACTTATCCATATGTACACATTCCTATATATATATGTATTTAATTATTGTATACGGGAAATAAGGTGTTTTCTTTAAAAACAATGATCTTTCCATAGTTTAATATATATTAAAATATTAACTGATAATCTTACTCCCAAGAAGATAAAGATTTAAAATTGACAATATGCATCCTGAGTTTGCATTTATGCTCTCTCAGAATAAAGCATAATTTGGGAGCTTGTTCTTGTCTGGGTAGTTTGGAATTAGCCTTTCTAATTACTAACCTAATTTGTAGCTTAAGTTGTTGCAAATGTCCAGAGGTTACCGTTTTCAGTGAAACTGAAAAAAAATAAATGAGAAAGTAACTAGATAAAAATAGTTCTTAATAATGGGAAAGAAGTCTGGAAGAACATGATTAGGCTAAAACTCACTTAAAAGTTAAATCCTCTTCTGTCTTACATGCAGTGCTAGTGTAGAGGGGACAGCTGTGTGAGATAGGATATCATATATCCAACTTATAGAGTTAATATTGTATTTATTTATTTATTCATTTATTATTTATTTATTTATTTATTTATTTATTTATTTATTTATGAGAGAGAGAGAGAGAGAGCAGGGACATGGGGAGGGGTAGAGGGGCAGAGGGAAGAAAGGGGGAGAGAATCTCAGATTCCACACTGAGCACAGAGCCTGATATGGGGCTGGATCTCATGACCCTGAGATCATAACATGAGCCAAAACATGGGTTAGATGCTTAGCCAACTGAGCCACATAGTCACCCTCCAATTTGCACTTTTTATATCCAGCTAATAATATTCTATGTATGTAAATATGTGATTCTGGTTTGTCATTGATGCAATTGGTAGTAAAGAAATAATTAATTCAGAAAATGCAAATCCCAGAGTCTTTTTTTTAGTCTTTTTTTATTTTAAATAATAATTATTTCTCAAGCTTGTAATATATCCAAATACTATGTTTAGTTTAATAATATTTATCTATGTTTTAATAAGTAATATACCATCATTTACAAAAAGTTTATAAAATACAAAATATAAACAAATAATTTTAATTATAATTTTAACAGGCATAGTAGACCCATTATCCATAACTTTTCCCAATAATTAATAGTCCTGTAATATGGACGTGTTATATATTATTCTTGCATAACATAAGATGACTGAAGCTCCAGGGTTGAGGCTAAGTAATTTGCCCACATAGTGGAATCAGGAATCATGTAAGTTCAAATGGACTTTAGATTTTTTTTCCTTTACAAGCTATTTTTAAACTTAGAGATTTGGGGCACCTGGGTGTCTCATTGGGTTAAGTGTTGGACTCTTGGTTTCAGCTCAGGTCATGATCTCATGGGTCATGAGATCAAGCCCCACGCCAGGCTCCATGTTCAGTGGGGGAGTCTGCTTGAAGATTCTCTCCCTCTACACCTCTCTCCACTCTCTCTTTCTCTCTCTCTCTAAAAATAAATAATAATAAATCTTTAAAGAAACAAACTAGGAGTTTGGAAAGATCGTTCTTAGTTTATTATTACCATAATTACTGTTTTTCAAGAAGTACCTACATGTTATGCAGTAGGCAAGAGCATACTCTTCAAAGGTCCAAATTTGAATTATGTGACTTTGGACAAGTTAGTCATCTTGTATTTGTCTCCATTTATTCATCTTATTTTTTAAAGATTTTATTTATTTATGAGAGAGAGAGAGAGAGGCAGAGACATAGGCAGAGGGAGAAACAGGCTCCATGCTGGGAGCCCAAAGTGGGACTTGATCCTGGGACTCCAGGATCACCCCTGAGCAGAAGGCAGACGCTCATCCACTGAGCCACCCAGGCAATCCAATTTACTCATGTTTAAATAGTATAGTACCTACTTCATAGAATTCTTTAAGTAGCAAAATGTTATGATTTCTAAAGCAACAAGAATGCTGGCTATAATATATTACATATTCAATGAGGGTTAGCTACAAGTATAGGCACTGTCATTATCATGATCATAATCATCAGGGAATGCAAAGTCATAACATTAAAAACAAAACAAAAAATAAAGAAAAGAATAAGACTCCCAAATTAATGGCATCTGTCATTAGGGAAAATAAATTTTAAAAACGAAAAGAAAAATAACTTAATATGAAAAAAAAAACAAAGATTATTTGTTCCTGTGAAAAGACAGTTGAAGATCTTATACTGATACATTTTTATTTCCTAAATAGCTAGTGACTTTCTTAAATGTTTTCTTAAATACTATGGGGAGTGACTACAGTAAGATAGTGAAATAGGAGGTTCCAACCCTCATTCTTTTATAGAAACACCAATTTGACAACCATCCATGGGCAAAAAAATACCCTGATTTCTTTTTGTTTACTTGCTAGAATCTAACAAATTAACTCAATAATATTAGTAGACTATGATCATAGGTCTATATCATTATATTTTAGGTTTTCCAAAAACATTTTATTATTTTGCATTGCATCATTTTCACTCTGGAAAAGAGTGAGTGTTCAGAAATCATATGCAGAACTATAAAAAGTATCGTTCCTTATGCATTTTATTCAAAACATTTTCTATAACATTACCTATGAGCCAGGTACTCTACCATGTGCAATATCAAATAAGGCTGAGGATTAGAATACCCATTATAAAATAAAATAACAAAACACTCTATGGACAGTGACTTATATCATTGAGGTTATTTATAGCTTACTTGGTAGGAAGCCCATGGTTAATAGGTTTGTGCTGGTAGTTCAACAATTTCTTCAAAGACCCAAAAAGATCTTTTCCTTCTTTATAATTTTAGCATAGTTGCTTTTGTCCTCTCAATTGTCACTTCAGACTTATGACATGGAGTCACCTATCCAAAGCATCATTCTTGCTATCTGGTCAAGAATAAGAGGAAAATGATAGCAGCAACAAGCTCTTTTCTTATATCTGTCTCATTTACTAGAGAAGAAAAGAAAAAAAGTTATTGTATTCCTGAGACAAAATTCTCATTAGTCAAAATACAGTCACATGGCTACATCTAGCTATAAGGAAAGACAAAAAGTATATTGAAAATGAATAGGGAGTCCACTTGTTGTTGGCATGGATTACAGTTTTGAAGTATTTAAGGACCATTTGTTTCCAAAGGAATTACAGTTTGAGAGACTGACCCGAGAGCTGGAGGCAGAACGCCAGATCGTAGCCAGCCAACTGAAGCGATGCAAGCTTGGATCAGAGATGGGCAGCATGAGCAGCATCAGACTAGACAGCCACAGAGAATTGAAATGATTGAATGGAAGAAACCTTTCACACGGCACAACTTAATATGCCTCTACACCTACTGCTGGATCTAGAGATGAGACTCTTGATATCGTGTGGTTGCAAAATGAAGAGCAATAATGTGTGTGACCGGAGAGATTCAATAAATTAAGATCTAGGAGAAAAAAAAAGAAAGAAAAGAAAAGAAAAGAGAAAAGAAAGAGAAGAAGAGAAGAGAAGAGGAGAAGAGAAGAGAAGAGAAGAGAAGAGAAGAGAAGAGAAGAGAAGAGAAAGAAGAGAAGAGAAAAAAGAAAAGAAAAGAAAGAAAAAAGAAAAGAAAAGAAAGTAAAGAAAAGAAAAGAAAAGAAAAGAAAGAAAAAAGAAAGAAAAGAAAAGAAAAGAAAAGAAAAGAAAAGAAAAGAAAAGAAAAGAAAAGAAAGGAAAAGAAAAGAAAAGAAAATGAATAGGATTTTTATGTTTGGTTAGATTTGGGGATAAACATATATATATTTTTTTTAATTGATCTTCTCTTCCTAAGAAGATAAAGGTCAGATAGCAGTTGGTTAAAATATAACAAGATCTGCATTTAGCTAATTTGGTTCTAAACCAGAAGTACTGGGCATATCATCTTTACTCATTTGATACCCACCCAATAAATTTTAAGTATCTATTGCATAATTTATAAAAAGCACTGTACTAAAGTTGAAAATATAATGTAGAACAAACAGAAGTAGCCCTTGCCATAATGGCAAATAGGAAATTACAATCCACTGCAAACACAGGCTAGTCCACATTGCATGGAAGCACATAGTAAGAATATTAAAAGGCATTTCACTTACAATGCACTGTTTAAAAATGCACTTCCCATAGCAAGCAATGTCCAACCTTAAACTAAAAATAAATAGAAGTCAGTTAGGTAAGAATTTGAGTATGCAAAGTAATTTACCTTATTTTTAAAGCAATAAGGACCATTACAAGAGTTTAAGCAGACGAACTAAATATTTGGCTTTGGATTTGGGGTAATATCTCACAGGTTCCAAAAAGAATAATGATGTGTAGGTGTGCAGGATTTAACTGAAAAAGATTAGAATTAATTAGCTATTACAGTAATGATGATGAGAGATGATGGTACTTGAACTACTTGGCAGGAGTGATCATAAAGTTAAATTGACACAGTTAAGGGATGTGAGGATGTATAACTGTTTTTTTTATGTGGGGCAAATAACAGGGAAAATAAGCAGTGAGGTTTGAGTGAGGTTCAAATTTGAGAACATGGTAACATTTGTTGAAATAGATGATGAGGAAAATGAGCTGATTCCTGGGGCCAAATAATAGGATCTTGATATTAGAGGCATTGATATCAACGTTGGGCATCCAGGGAGACATGTACAAGAAGAAGCTCACTCTATAGACTAGAATCTGAAGTGGATGGTCTTGGTTGGAGATTTGGATTGGGAAGAGTCTGTGTATAGACTATAACTGAGGTCAGGAGAGTAGCTGAGCTTGCTCAGAGAGTAATGTATCAAGTAAGAAGAGAAGGGTTAAATCAGAAACCCAGAGGGCTGAACATGTAAGGACAGTAGTAGGAAGCTAATCCATCATCCCTGTTGGCTATAACATTACTGAAATATGGCAGAAGGCATGCTCTTGGATAATCATACTATCTCTTGTCAAAGTGAAATTGAATGAGCAAGATAAATTGACATATTGTGAGACCAAATGACAATGATTAAGTACTGACCATTTACTGAAAATCTAGATCCAATTACTTACTGTATACAAGGGGTAGAGTGACCTTTTAAACGAGACTATTTGTGGTACAATAGCCTACATTTGAAAAGCTTTCTTTCCTTTAAGCTTGACAGAGATGAAGGAAAGATTTCAATACTTGAAAAAAGTAGAGCACATTTGCTATCAGACATAAAATAGCTGCTGATTAGAGGAACTGAGATTGTATATGTTTAAAAGATGCTAGATTAATGAAATGCTTACTCTGATCCATAAAGGTTAGTCACTTAAATGTGTCAATTATTTGCCTGGTCTTTTCTGAGGAAGAAGAAATTATGTCTTATTTTCATCATGTCCCCTTTGCTCTTTTAAATAAATATGTATTATTCCAGGCATTCTGCAAGATCCTGGGGATGAACAAAAGGATAATAAAAGCTCCTAATATTTGTGATTACTGTTTAGCCAAAGACATAAAGGTGTATAGCTAAATTAAAGTACAATATGGCAGATCCTACAATACAGGTTGTAGTATTGTTTTATTATGAGGAAATTAGAAGAACATGGACAACATGTAGACTGAGGGACGACCATGTGAGAACACAGAAGACAGCTCTCGGCAGTCCAAGGAGAGAGACTCAGAAAAACAAACAAACAAACAAAACTGCTGACTCCTTGATCTTGGATGTCTAGCCTCCTGAACTGTGAGAAAATAAATATCTGTTGTTTTGGCTACCCAGTGTGGGATATTTTTTATGGTAGCCTTAGTGAACTAATACAATTTCCAAGTAATGGGGCTACCCACAGACAGAGTTTTATAAAGATCACAGAGGCGGTATGGAATATTGGCCAGAGGAAAGAGACACTGACATGGGGGGCTGGGTATAGGGTAAAAATTAAGTTCTGACCTAAACTTAGGCTAATGAGAACTGCAAGAAGTAAGAAGTTGCATTACAGAGATATTTTTGAGTTGTAATTATTTCCCTGAAGAGTGTGGTAAAGATGGGTTTTAATAACAAGGAAGAATGTCTCCATAGAATCTAAATTGCAATACTGAGTTGACGGTATTAACCAAGACAAGAAATTGAGTTTAAATGTGGGTTTACTTTTGAAGTGGGTTTACTTTTGAACATGTTATGTTTGCATCATCATGAATGTGGTAATGAAATCAGTTTTAGATATATTGAGCTTATAGAGTCTCCAAGACATTTTTTTTTTTGCATTTCTTCAACTAAATACAAAATAAGAGTCTTAAGCTTAGAAAAACACTGTCCTATTTAACTTTCTGATCAGGAAAATGCCTGCTTAAAATGAAAGATGGGCAATCCATAAATTTGGGGCTGGCCTTTTGTGGTTATTAGAAGAAATCCATAAATTCTTCCTTCCTCAAAAATATCTGTGCTTTAGTTTCATCCTCTTCAACTTGACTTTTCTCACAGTACGACAATCTCATTCCATGCTCCAGGAATAATAAATAAGATGATACCATTCTCTCTCCCAAAGTCAGAGTTAAAATGTATGAGTCGTTTAGGGAGGGAAGGAAGGGAAGGGAAGGGAAGGGAAGGGAAGGGAAGGGAAGGGAAGGGAAGGGAAGGGAAGGGAAAAAAGGAAGGAAGGAAGGAAGGAAGGAAGGAAGGAAGGAAGGAAGGAAGGAAGGAAGGAAAGAAAGAAAGAAGAAAGAAAAAAGAAAGAAAGAAAGAAGAAAGAAAAAAGAAAGAAAGAAAGAAAGAAGAAAGAAAGAAAGAAAGAAAAGAAAGAAAGAAAGAAAGAAAGAAAGAAAGAAAGAAGAAAGAAAGAAAGAAAGAAAAAGTCTTCCAAAGAAAATCTTGGTTGGCTTACATCTATAGCACCAAGCAGTGTTTTGCTTGACATGAAAGAAGTATTCAATAAAAGCTTATTGCATTAATGCAGTTTACTCTTGACCTTGGACTCAAAACTCTTAGGCAAAAGAAAATGGGTGATTCCCTGAATAGATAATTCTATAAGTCTCTAAAAAAGAAGAAAGTTAGTTGTGCTAACATAATTATTTTCTATCCTTGACAGAAATACCATAGGATTAGAAATGCCTTCCTCTCTAAGGCCCTCTCAGATATTAGTGGCCACAATTGCAAAGCCTGTATAAAAGTCCCAGAGGAAGAGTTTATGGAGTAAAATGGCTTCCATGTCTTCCTTTCTGAAAATCAGTGTCAACACTACTGTCAGGGAACAATATTTTAGTGGCAAACTCAGAGATATACTTCAAAGTAATGTTTTATTTTTTCCTGTGTACTTAGAAAAATTCACTCTTCATAAATTAAAATATGCTTATGTTTCATCATAAAGTTTAGAAATTTAAAAAAAACCTATTGGAAATCTCACTGGTGAATGTGCAGAGTCAAAAGCAAATAAGGTAGTTTTATTTTACAAATCTGGCAGAAACAAATGCAGTTCAAGAAGTGTTCCAAGAAAGCTGAGAATAGAGGAAAGATAATTAAATCTAAAGAGTCAATGAGAAATGGTAGAAACTAGGACATAATTAAAAGTTTTTGAACACTTCTTATTTAATGTTGAGTTTTATGCACCTGTACGTTGTCATGAAAACTTATTTTTAAAGTGTGGACCTTCTGTGATAAGCATGGAAATATCATTTTTTAGAAAGGAGTTAAAATGAAAGAAAATTCTGTTTTCTCCAATATTTATTAAAGAATTTAGAGAAATCAGAGTTCAGAGAATGAGGGCTATCTAGAGGAAACAACATCTACTACAAGCTGTTCCTTCACCTACAAGACTTGTAGGTAGCGAGTGAAACCAGTAAAGACAGCCATGAAAAACACTGCTCCATAAGCCCAGCTCCTAAAGGGAAATCCAGGTAGACCTGATGAGAAATGAGAAAGGCCTCCCTGTGTATGCTTTCTGTTCTGTTTTTATTTTAACGGGAAACTGGGGAAGTCTAAACCCATTTATGGAAGGCAGACACTTTTGTTTGAGGAGTATAATAAAATCAAGAACAAGGTGAGAAGATGAGAAAGATGGGAAAGGTGGTGGTGACATTAGGAAATGTACTGGCTGCATGTACTTCCAATGTCTCTAGTGTGGATGGAACCCAGTCGTTTAGGTAATGATTTGCAAAACTGAATCAAAACATTTTAATTATCCCTATATGGTTTTGACTTAATTTTTTCCAAGAAAACAGACAATTATGGGTTTTGAAAAATCTAATTTTCCCACAGAACCTACATAAAGACTTTCTTCAAATAAATTATTTTATTCCATAAACAAAGTCTTTAGCAAAGCAATAGAAGACATATGTCCAAATAGTACATATATGAGCAGTATTCCTAAATACAGATTATTCTAGTGAAATCACCCAGAAATCTTTCTGTAAAGCAGGGATAGAAGCTTTTTTAAAAACTGCTTCAGGGGCAGCCCTGATGGCCCAGCGGTTTGGCACTGCCTTCGGCCCACGTATGATCCTGGAGACCCGGGATCCAGTCCCACGTCGGGCTCCCTGCGTGGAGCCTGCTTCTCCCTCTGCCTGTGTCTCTGCCTCTCTCTGTGTGTGTCTGTCATGAGTAAATAAATAAAATCTTTAAAAGAAAAAAAAACCTGCTTCAAAATGTAATGGAGATTTAAAAATGGCTTCAAAATAGGAGTATCTTATGACAAATTTAAGTTGGTATTAAATATATCATCTATATGAAATCACAGTAAATAACAATTGTAAAAAAGTCATCTGCATGGTATAACCTATTCCAGTTGACAGTGTTCTCTTTAACTTTACAATAATCATTTCTCCAAACTCCAGAAGAGAATGTTTTTATTTAGTAAGAAAAGGTGATAAGCTACAATTTACAGCTGCTGTTTCACTACATAATGTGAATTATTCAAAAATACTGTAAAAATGTTTAAGGAAGTACATTCACAATAATTGCATAGCCATGAGTTTAAATCAAGTTCTTGTTTTAAAGGTGTAAGGTTATACTGTACTCGGGTTATTCTAGACACTAACTTAAAATTTTATTTTGTATTATACTAGCAAAAAAAATAGTGAGTCTATTGATAGAATGCTGAGAAAATAGCTAGATCATGATATAAACATTATTTTTCAGATTATTCTAAATCAGGTCAGGTTAACAAAGAGAAAAGAACAAAAATAATACAGCTGCACTAAAACAGGTTAGAAATATGAAAAAGGTTGCACAAATTTTAGAGTCAGCTTGTAGAAATGCAAACCACATTAAGCATCTAGGGAAAAATAACCTGGCACATACAAGGGGCAGGTAAAACTTGTGTTCAACTCCAAAAGATACCCAGGGGTGATAATAGAAGGCAAATTATATACATGCTTTCAATGAAATGTGGTAACAGAAACAACCAAGCTATTTTGTGATCTTTTGAAGTAGAAATCACGTTCAAGAACATAGATATGATCATTCTTCCTCTGTCTCACTGGGCAAAACAAACAAATAAACAAACAAACAAACAAAAAACCCTCAAACATTCACTGTATTTTCAAATAAAGGTTATGGTAAAGATAATGGTAAAATAGTTATGGATCAACCAAGCATTATTAGAAAATGTAGAAAATCTGATCATACTGATCAGGATAGAGTAAAGCCACTTTTCGATGGGGGAAATTCAGGGAAAATTATCATGCAATTAAGAAAACTTTATGTAGAGAGAACTTAAGAGTTCCGAATCTACAAACGAGAATAAAACAGGTAATTAGAATTTGCCAAATTAAAGAACAGATTCCCAAAGAATGTAGAACAGTTTCAATACAATTCTGAAGAAGGCATTTATTCTGTTATGTCTACAGTTGCAGAGTTGAGAGGCCCACTTTTTCTTAGGTCGTTACTAAATGATATTTCATAGAGTTCTCATTTTTGAGAGACTCTCCACAAACGAGACTAGAATTTTTAATTATGTTATAATCATCCAAAATGTGGTTTTGAAGATGAGCTTTTCCTTGGTTCTTTATGAGGTCAGATGGAAAATTCATAATAACTTCTCTTTTATCATATATTTTAATCTCCAAAATGATGCACTCCATACTTCTGGAAACTTCCATAAATTAAGGTCTATTATAGAACTAGGAGCTTTCTATGTAGAATGACAAAGTATATTGGACAGAATTAGAAATTCTATGATAAGTTATTAATTCTTTGTGAATTAAAATCTCAGACAATATTCATACTTCTAGAAATTCCAATACCTAAATTTTGTTCACTGACACTTTATAAAGAAATGCAGATTGGGACAACTGGGTGACTCCGTCGTTTAAGCTTCTGCCTTTGGCTCAGGTCATGATCCCAGGGTCCGCCTCCCTGGTCAGTGGGGAGCCTGCTTCTCCCTCTCTCTCTCTCTGCTTTTCCAAAACCGTGCTTGTGCTCTTGCTCTGCAAGTAAATAAATAAAATTGTAAAAAAAGAAAAAAAAAAAAAAGAAAGAACTATAGACCATAGATAGATGAGAAGGTATTGATATAGGTTTGCCCTAGGTTACAGAAAGAGAATATGAAAAGAGGGATAGAATCACACACCAAATACAGATTTTACAAACTTCCATTTAAGGTTAATTCAACATCAAGATAAAATGTCCCTCTGAGGTTAGAGGTTTCAGACAGTCTGAAAACCAGATGATGGCCCCAGGGCTAGATTACACCAAAATCACCTAATCTCTGGAGGCAAAAGCATGTGAGTGGCACTGAGATCTAGGAATTTTTAAGATTTTATCTTTAAGTAATCTCTATACCCAATGTGGGGCTTGAACCTACAATCCTGAGATCAAGAGTCACACGCTCCACTGCCTGAGCCAGCCAGGTGCCCCAAGATTTAGGAATTTTAAAGGATGATTTGGATCGCTGCTTTTTGGGTTTTGGATAAATACCAGGTTTACAATTTCTCTGAAGCTAACATGCTGAATATTCTTAGGGCCTGCAAATACTACTGTTCACACACAGAATGCATGGAACCAAAGGCAAAGGGTAATGAGTTCCTGTTTCAAATCTTCATTATTCAATTCCCTCACCATTGTCATATTTTCTTGGTCTATATATCCTTCTGATTTTTAGAAGAAGTTAAACAATTTTTTTTAATTTATAAAAAATATTTTACTGGTCCTTTCATCACTTTAAACTGCTCCCCCCCCAAATAATTTATATAATGTAAAGCCCCATGATTTTTAAACTGTAAATTCCGTAAACACTATTTAATCTGATTTGATAGTGTAAAACTCAAGAAAAGAAATACATCAACTTGAAGTTAATAAACATTTTTTCAATAATAAAAACTGTTTCAACCAGATATTTTGCATTTTTATTCTTATCGATAGTGTTAGAAAGGATTTTAGGTTTAGTTCTTGCTGCTTATGTGTTTCTTTTTCATCTTCTTTTTAAAAAATGTTTTCTTATAACCAAAATATTCATATTTGCTTTTTTTAAACTACTATCTAGATAATAAGAAAAAAAAATTGAGCACATGCATTATAGCAGCAACAATTCAAAAATCAGGAGAACTATATAAACAGACCTCTAATTTAGCTCCCAATCCCTCTGAAGATAGCTTTGGAGTTAGATAGGTACACAGTCTGAGTAACCAATTTATTGTAGAGAAGCATTAGGGCAAAGATCATTCTTACTCATCTCAAGAACTCATTTTGGTAAAAATTATGTTGTCAAGAGCCAATTGTGAGTTCCTTAAGGTCAGAGATTAACTTTTATTCACTTTTTAAATCCCTAACATCAAAAGCCAAACCTAATGCCCGATGCATGGAAGAGACTAAAAAATGAACTTAATAAGTTTATAAAAGAGAGTTTGGGAAATTGAATTCATTGAAATTGATCAAATGCTTTTTGTAGCTGTAACTGACGATTTTTTTGCAAAGTTAGCCACATATCACTGCCTTTTTTTTTTTTTTTAATTTTATTTATTTATGATAGTCACAGAGAGAGAGAGAGAGGCAGAGACACAGGCAGAGGGAGAAGGAGGCTCCATGCACCGGGAGCCCGACGTGGGATTCGATCCCGGGTCTCCAGGATCGCGCCCTGGGCCAAAGGCAGGCGCCAAACCGCTGCGCCACCCAGGGATCCCTATCACTTCCTTTTTAAACTAAATCAACCAGAATAGAAATCTTTGTCTTTGCATTATGACACATACGTGTTTGTCAAATACAGATTTGTTAAATAACTTGATAGTGAAATTAGCATATGCCCAAATTCAAAAACCAATTTAGAAATATTTATGTTTTCTTGAATGAGTATTGTGTTTTTTATCAAGAATATTGAAAAAAAATAAAAAAAAAATATTGAACATTGGATGTTGGAATTAGTTACCAAGTATGAAGAAACAATTATGTTCTGTGAACTAAGGATGGTGTGATTTGATGCCTTTGAAGTACATTTGTTCTAATTTCCTGAAATAGCTTACAACAGTTTAGTTTATTTGTATTGCTGGAAGGTTTTAAAAACTGACAGTAAATTACTGTAATTAAACACCACTGTCTTTTGCCTCTTTACTATACAACCCCAAAAATACTTAGTTCCTTTCTTTAAGGCATTCTAATTTAAATAGGATGAATATACCTTAAATATAAATGTTAACAAATGAATAAAATGCTTGAATCAAGAGGGAAAAAAAAGTGAGGTCTTGAGCTGGAATAATTTAGCAACATTCTGCATCTCTGCCAAGGGTTAGTGGGGACGCATACCCAGTCTCTGTTCTACTTACTGGGCTCATGTGAAGTATTTTACTCAAGAACAGATGCATTTTTGTAATTCACACAGAGATGTGGATAGGCTGACATTGGCCCTAAGATTCTGAAGACCCATGAAATTTGTTTTTAAGGGAAAAATCTGATTCCGTACTGAGTAATGTTTGTTCTACTCTGTTTTCTCCCCTTGCACATTTTTTAAGGGAAATGTTTTATCCCAGGTTTAATTCAGATAATACGGTGAATTTATTTTCCCCCTATATTTATTTTCCCCCTTTTCAACCTACATCTTTACAAGAGAGGAAAATTTAATTGTGTCCTACAAAAGTGTAACCCAGTTATTGTATGGAAAGTTGGTTTTCAAGAAAATAGATTAACTCAGCATAAAGCAATAGTTTCTTTGATAGGTTTATTTTTATTTTTTTTTTAAGTTTTTTTTTTTTTTTTTTTTTTTTTTAGTCACACAGAGAGAGAGAGAGAGAGAGGCAGAGACATAGGCAGAGGGAGAAGCAGGCTCCATGCACCGGGAGCCCGACGTGGGATTCGATCCCGGGTCTCCAGGATCGCGCCCCGGGCCAAAGGCAGGCGCCAAACCGCTGCGCCACCCAGGGATCCCATCTTTGATAGGTTTAAACATTTATGAGTCCTGCCTGAATTTCCATGTGTCTCTGTTAAAAACTACATAAAAAGATAATTCAGTAAATAAACAATGCCCATTTTTCAATATTCTCTATAAAACTCTGAATAATACCAAAATCAAGTCCTTCTTCCTCCTTTCCTTCTAATATTAAGCTTTCCTAGAAGAGGAAATCTTACATGGCACTGAAAGTGTTTATCACCTTGTCAGTCTTCTCAGATTCCTTCTCAAGCTCTGTGACATTTTCCATAAATGAAAATTCCCAGTGTCGGACTTGGACTTGTAAGTGTAGATGAAAATAGATTAACAATAATCCTGACATTTTGTTCATTTCCTCTCATTTCACATCTTGTAGAGAACCAGTGTTCTCTGGATCATGGTTTCTCATAATCTACATGAAAAGCCAAAACAAGATTGTACTGCACTGTTCTTCAGTCAACCTAATTATACCAAGCAAAATGGGCTCCCCTTTGAACAACCTTTGTAACCAGCTAAGATACACAGTGAGATGGAGAAGCACCTCAACATAGGTAACTGAATACAATGAATAATGCACTATTCTGAATAATGACTTAGTATAATGTAGCCAGTTAGAGTGCAAGAAAAATGTGTGCGTGCTGTGTAGAGTAACTTAACCAAAACATAACATTGCAGTAAAGTAGCTGGGAAGAGAGTACAATAGTTGTTTAATAGACAATGCAGCATATATGACTTAACTAGCATAAATTGCTACAGACTAAAAAATGAATTTCTTCATTCACACATTTTTGAAAGTGGTTATTTTGTGATTCACATGCTAAAAATATAACAGTTGTTACATACAAGCCACCCATATGGTGTTCATATAGGTATAGAATTCAACATCATCTCTTTACTTTAAATTCACTTTTTTTCTTAAAATATCATCAGGTTCTCCTCTCCCCCCCAACCGCTCCCCACCCCAAGGCTCCCTTCGGCTGGCACAATTGGTTCTGCATAAAAATGTGCTTACAAATAGCCCATGATTTAAAATGTTTAGAATCAAATATATTCTAAGTAATATGGTCAGATACATGCTGCTTGGCATCTGCTTAGGGAGGTTAAAATCAACCCAGCAGGACCTAGGTTTTGTGCCATACTGCCATCTTTGACTAGTTTGAGAAGAATAAGTTTATACTGAAGTATCAATGTGTCATTCATTGGGCTCTTATTTCAATTGTTTTCATGAACAGTGAAAGTAACTAAGTGGTCAATTGGGTCCAGAGATTGTTATTGATAATTATTATGTTAACTGGGCAGTGGTAAAATAGAGAGCAATGACTTGAGTCAGGGAAACCCAGAATGAAATTCTTGCTTTTGTACCTGATAAGCTCTTGCCACTTAGTGAGAGTAAATTAATGATGCTGAGCCTGTTTCTTGAGACAAATACCTGTACTAAACATAAAGTATGATAACCTAGGAACTGCCTACAGTGATTGAATGCAACCATGCAGCTGAAGCTTCTAGTCCTTTATTATTTATTAAAGCATCAGACTCTAGTAGGTGTATATCAAGAGCAACACTTTTTGCTTTTTACTTTTTTTTTTAAATCTCCATTATCCTTTTAAGCCACATCAGTTGAATTATCTTCCCTTGCTTTGACTAATGCTTAGGCTGATTCACAGCTTTTCTGGTCACTTTCAAAAATAAATATGCAGTTTAATTTTTCAGGCCTTACATTGTCCATTACAAACTAAATACTATGTTTCTTCCTGTTTTAATTCAAAAACACTGTGTCCTCAGGCCCTGCTCCCATTTCCAATCATGGTGATCCCAAATCCTTCCTGTCATTCTTCCCTTAAGATTGAGACAAGTCACTTCACCTTTGCTTTTTTCTTCAATTCACCTAACCTCACATCAAGGAGAATGGAGGCCATGTGCCTCACATGGATTGCCCTCTGACCTTATTCTGAGGGGTCATAAAGGAAAGTTTCAGAATTTTTAATTCCTTTACAGAATTTCTTCCTACCCTAGGGTAGCAAATTTGTTACCTAGCTCATAAACAGATAACAAACTCCTTTGCACTCTACATGCAATTTCATGTTTGGAAGCCAGTCCCCTAAACTTAGTAGTTTTTTTTCTAGAGTCGAGATATCCAATTATTTCTTACACTACAATATTTCATTTATTTCATACTAGTCATCAATGCCCCCAATTTTCCATATTCATGATGCAACTGGCATTTTATGGGAATGTATAGGACTCACTCAAAGGAACGTCACTTACTATACTATTTTGCTGAAAATGCCCAGGTATCAAACTGAGTTCATAATGTGCTAATGGAAACTGAAAGTTGCTCTGGTCCTTCTTTAAAAAAAAAAAAAAAAAAAAAAAAAAAAAAAAAAGTTTACCATTTTGTTTTGCCAAAACCAAAAGTTAACTATGTTAAATTTCTGAAATTCCTCATTATCTTTTAATATTTCAACTCTTTTTATAATGAAAACACACATCCCTTCTCCACTAGAAAATTTCCACTAGAAAATGTATTAAAAATAAATATTTTACAGGATAAAATGCTGTTTTTTCTGCAATTTAGACTTCAGACACTCACTTACCTTTTCCATTGACTAACTTCCTTACTGTCTGAAGGCCAATACTGTGTATGTGTTATAAACACGGATTCTGGTTTCAATCTGCCTAGATTAGGTTACTTCTGCTTCTAAACCTGCTGGGTAAATTTGGGCAAGTTAGTTTATTTTTGTGTCTCAGTTTCACTGCTTTAATCAGCAAGATAAGTCAGAACGTGATGGAAATTACCATTTATACCGTGGCATTAATTTTTGCAATTCCCATGCTATTGTAGACAACAGACATCAATAGAATTCTTCCAAAAAAGATGATTGTCCCAGGTCAATACATTTTGAATGCCTGGAGAAGGCAATATCCTTTGGTCCTTTCTGGGGGTGATTATTATCAGGTGGCTCATTAAGTTGCTGAAAATAGATTAATTCCAACATCTTCAGTCCTTGATCCTTGAAACTCCTTTCTCTATGGTATATAAGAAAAATTCCAACAGCTTGACTTTGTTGATGACAGGTCACCATTAAGTCCAGGCTTCAATTAGTTAACCTAATAAACCATAAATATTACTTCAGCAGATCAAACCAAGACATGAGACTCCAAAACCTAGAAGAGTGAGTGCATGCATGCTAGTAAGTTTTTTCAAACTGAGCCTTATATTTTATTACCTTTTGTCTAACTCCCACTCAAACGCTTTTCAGGATCTTGCTAATACAAGTTGAAACATTCTTTATGGTTTTGTTTTTGTTGTTGTTCTTTAATGTAAAATCATTGTCTTCTCGTACATTTTGGTGTTAATGACAGGTGATGGGGTGTTTATAAGGCAGTTATTTCTGTATCTTAAGTTTCTTATGTTGGGATGGAATGTTTTCCTAAAAAGTAGGTATGGTGTTGCTTTCACAGGTAAAGGTAGTTCAGGATTTTGGAGATTAGCATTTTTCAGACATACCTACATTTGCTTAAAGACTCTGTCCCATGTCTCAGAGCCCCACTAAATCTTCACAAATGCCATTCCCATGGCACAGGGGTTCAAAAACATTTTCTTTAAAGGGCAAGGTAAGACATGCTTTACTGAGCCTTGTGGCCCACTCAGACTATGTTTTTTGTTTTGTTTTGTTTTGTTTTTAAAGATTTTATTTATTTATTCATGAGAGACACAGAGAGAGAGAAATTGAGAGGCAGATACACAGGCAGAGGGAGAGCAGGCTCATGCAGGGACCCTGATGTGGGACTCGACCCCGGGTCTCCAGGATCACTCCCTGGGCCAAAGGCAAGCACTAAACCGCTGAGCCCATAGTCTGGGATCCCCAGACTATGTTGAAACAACTCAATTCTGTCAACTGCCACTGGTATCATGTAAACCAATCTTGTGACTGCTCTAACAATACTTTATTTATAAAAAGAAGTGGTAGCTTGACAGTCACAGTTTGCCAACCCCTACCTTAGCATAAGAGTTTTGCTGGAATTTAGCCTTGGAAGGAAACTGCAACTTTACCGATCTTACAATTAGATTGTACTAGCTTAGTTCTTAGCTATATCTGCCTAGTGATTATAAGCGAATAGAAACCCCCTCAAAGCTGTGGAAGTCTTCTGGCATGCAATTTGTAACTTCATAACTTTTCAGTTTTCTTTTTTTTTTTTTCTTATATATGCTCTCTGGGAAATTCAGAAGAAGCTAAGTGCCTACTAACGTTTGTATGTATCCTTGTTATTATGGCATCTGTCACAGCCATTTAAATTCTTAGCACCTTATCCTCCTCCTAGATTTCATTCTATATTATACCAGGAATGATTTGAATAATTATGATGAAACTGCATACTATGGATTACATGTGTCACGTTTCCCCAGACATGAGATGATCCCAGTACTGCTTGAATACATGAGGAAATGAAATCAGACTCTGATTTTTATAGTTTGTTGCATGGGTCCACTTCTGACACTAATTACTGAATCAGTGAGGGTCACTGCTGATAACAAATGACATAATCAAATTAGGATAATTTAAGATTATTTCAATAAAGAGCTATTCACAAAGGCACAAGGCAATGTACAAGGAAAACACAGTGTGCACTTTGGCAAATGCCTTATCTAAGATGCATTCATTTGTATTCATTTGAATTTCAGAAGTCAGTTTGGTTTGTCCTGATATTTTTGAAATTTTGGAGCTACATTATGATACCTTCCTACACAATAGTTCCAGACTATTTAATATGATACTAAAAAGTTGTCAAATTAGAAGCATTAATATCAATCTTTCATGGAATTTACCTCTTAAATCATATGTAAGGTTGGAATAAATTCTGATAAAATTTGGACTTTCCTAAAAAAAAAAAAAAAAAAAAACTGGTCAAAACTACATTATAATGAATGATTTTGGGGGGAGGGAAAACATATCAATTTAAACAACTAATGACTTTTTAGGAATTAAGGGAAATCTAAATTATGGACAAATTTTGGAAAATACATAAAAATATTCTCAGTTACATATAATAACTTTAACTAGTTACAGTTGTTCTAGTTAAAATCTTAAGAGTTGAAAAACTTGCTTAAAATCCTACACATATTAAATGGAAGATACTGAGCACAGATGGTCCAAACCACAGGTCCCCAGACCCAAGGTCCACAGCCCTCAATCCACCTCAGGGTCTTTGGGAAACTTCAATAACCAGTTAAATGATTACTGTGTTAACATGCACTCCAGCTCTTGCTTATATAAAAGAAGCTTATAAAGTACTATAAAAGTGGCTTATTCTCTAATATTATGAGGCCATTCTCCTTGAAATATTTTATTTTGGCATTTGAATACACATTATTTTCCCACCTACTATATTGAACTTTAAGTTAACCTTAAAAGTGGCATATTGCCATTTACTTTTTACCAAATCTTAATTGCTGAAACCTAAGAAAGATTTGGTGTATATAATAACCCTCATTTTTAGAATTACTTTATGTATATTGAATCAGGTATGTTCATGTTATTTCTTTGGGCCTGGCCACCAATAGGACTATCTAAAGGCTATTTTTCTATTTCCTTATGATAATAATTTTGTATCAGTAATTCCTAACTCTATTTTCATTTAGTCAAAACGGAAAAAAGTAAAATGTCTAGAAAAGAAGTTATTGTACATTGGGCATCTCAGATACTAATATGACAAGTAAGAATGGAAAGAAGTGTTAACCACTAACGGGAACAGCTTTAGATTTAGGGAAACTCATACCTCCAATTATTTAAAAAAAAAAAAAAAAAAGAAAGAAATACATTTCCAAAAAGACGTGTAAGTACAGGGGATTTTATCAGAATTTAGATGATTCGTTGTTCATGTATCAATATTTGAACATCACATGAATATTACACACAAAATTTAATGTTCAAAACATAATCATTAACGATCTTCTTAAAACTGAGTGGCATGTAGAATTGTATTTTTTATGGTAATGTATTTACCGTTATAAGGGAACTTAACTATTTTTCTTTGCTCATGGTAGTCTTTTCTCCCTTTCTCACATATCTGCTTGGTTCATACTTCATTTTGCTACCATATAAATGCAACAAATTTGGGGCAGGTCACATTCCTTTTCCCTATTACTAAAGTTACATTCACCCAGCTTCCATTTCTCTTTTAGAAGCACCAGGCCTTTTGCTATAATCTATCGCTATATATCTAACCCAATGAGTCTCATTCTTAGGGTCAGCACACATCCTGCATTTTATGGATGACCATCAGTGGCAGCATAATAGCTTTTGCTCCAGGAAGATATACTATGCAATCACACATAATCAAGTATTTCTTTTCAGCAAGGCTTGAGAAACTAAATAAAGCAATCATGTAAAATGTCCAATGGCTATAAACACTTACTCTTTGACAAGAGGTTTTTATGTTTTCCATACATTTTAATTTAGAAAAAAAACATTAGAAGATTTTAATTTTATATCACAATTATTGTACCAAAACACAAAAGAGTTTAGCTCTTATTTCAAATAGAAAAAAAAAATGATATTATGGTTAAAAAGCTTTTTTTTTTTTTCTTTTACAGGCCATCTTATAAAAACTGACAATACTTGAAAGATAACATATGTAAAATAATACTTCCCAGAATTTGATTCTTGTCTTTTCTCAGATTCATGTAAGGGTGAAAAATTCCTTCTTCATTAGCTTTTCTGGTATCTCATATATTCTTGTGTTTATATAATTCCAGTAAGGGGGCAGCCCGGGTGGCTCAGCGGTTTAGCACCACCTTCAGCCCAGGGCCTGATCCTGGAGACCTGGGATCGAGTCCCACATCGGGCTCCCTGCATGGAGCCTGCTTCTCCCTCTGCCTGTGTCTCTGCCTCTCTCTCTCTCTCTGTGTGTCTCTCTCTGTGTGTCTCTCATGAATAAATAAATAAAATCTTTTAAAAAATAATTCCAGTAAGGCCTTGATTTTGAGTTTAAATGTGTAAGAATATAAAATTTAGTTAAACAAGCAAACAATGATAATATAAATTCATAAATGGGTACTTAAATATTTTTATAATGTATTAGAGTGAGAAGCAATGTTAAGAATAGGTGTAAATAAAGTACTAACCTAGTAAATAAGACTGATAATATGAGAGAAATTTTCTTGGAGAGACTCCAGTTTACTTTGAGGAATGCATAGAATTTAGCTGCATGAAGAAGAAATAAGGCATTTTATTTTTTTTTCATTCAACAAGAAGCCATAACTTTATTAATGATAGAAACAGTACAAATTTCAAACCAACCTGCAGTTATTCTTTTGAAACAACAAAAAAAGTCCTTGTTTTCACATGGTTACATTGTTAATTCCATAACAGCATTTACAATATCATTACTGTTGTTCTTCAGGGCTGGGACTGCCTTTGCTCTTGACACATTTGCTTGTGACATGACCAATTCTATGTCCTTAACCTCTACACTCGTTTCATCAACCTCTTCCTCTTCACTCTCCTCTTGTACAGTTGGAGTCTGTGTGTTTTCTTGAATGTTTGAGACAGCTTCACCTTGAACTTTGAATTTCTCAGCAGCTGCTCGATCTTGGCTTAACCAAAAACTATGCAGGTATCTGAAGCTGGGCTCTTGTCTGGATAGTGACTCTTGTAACCCCCGTAACCTATTGAAGATCCAGTTTGGACATAGCCTTTCGTGCCTTCTTTTCACTCTGGCTCTGTTTTGCTTTACTGACTGGTTCTCCATCTATTTCAGCTGCTGCTGCCAGCTGGGCTTGTTGTATGGTTGCTTGTGTGGAATCCTGTTCCTCAAGGTCTGGTCCTGATTCATCACTGTCAGGTTTTGTTCCAGACCCTGTCTCTGCCTGGTGCTGAGGGGACTCCTGCTCTGTAGCAGGGACGGTTTCTGTGGCTTCACCACACATTTTGTGTGGGGAACACAGAACCAAGATGGTAGCAGGAAGAGGGAATAAGGCACTCTAGACAGAGTCCCATGATCTCCACGAAATGTGATATGTTCAGAAAGCAAATCATTCCATGTATCTTGGTTAGAAGTGGTACAGCAAAATCTCTAGTTGCCTACTAAATATTAATTTTCTTTCTCTATTTCTCTATTAATGCTTTCTGACTCTCTTAATCACAAGAATATCTAGCTTTTTCTTTAAATCTAGGTGGGGCCACATAATTAAGTTGTGGCCAAAGATACAAGGGGAGATTAGTTTGATCCCATCTGGAAAAATCCTTAAGGAAGTAGCATAACCTTCTTTGTCCCCTTTTCAATCGTGGTAAATGGGATTCAGATATTTGGATTTCTGTGTGTGAGAAAGAAATAAACGGATATTTGCTTTTAAAAAATCTAGTTTTGAATTTTTGTTACTAGTGGCTAAACATAATTTTAACAAGTATATACGAAGAGTAGAGAAACTTTAACCAAGAATCATACCATGAAGGTCTTTATACGTCAAAGATTTTTAACTGTGGCTTTTCAATATTGGGAAGTCCTTAGTACTTTCAAACA
Source organism: Canis lupus baileyi (assembly GCF_048164855.1). NCBI lineage: Eukaryota > Metazoa > Chordata > Mammalia > Carnivora > Canidae > Canis > Canis lupus. The sequence goes on from NC_132839.1 coordinate 79,500,969, forward strand.
AGGGGATATTATAACGGATTTGAATTTTAGAAATATGATTCAATAATAATAGAATAGATTTGAATGTTATTGGACAGGAAATCCAGTTTAAAATCTAGTTGAGGAATCTAAATGTATCTAGGAAGACTCCAGGGCTTTAATTAAATCATAGTATCATTAACCAACATGGGAAATAAAGGCAAAGGGCATGTTTTGAGAAACAGTAATGAGTTCAGCTTTGGGTATTGGGAAAGGGAGTATCTATGAGACATTCAAGAAAAGCTATATGGCTCTTATTGATTCAAGAAGAAAATTCTGATAACCAGTAGTCAACATCCTTTATATACAAACATATCAATAAAGTGACTAAAGATCTGACCCTATTTTCTCTCAAGTCAAGCTAAAACCTTCTCTACAAACCAAATAAGCATGGAAGCTGGTTTAAATACATACATACAAATATAAAACAAAATAAAGAACACAATGGACACCATTCTCTCTCATTAACACAGGTGCACTTAGAGTTTACATTCCCAGTGCCTCATGTCACAGAGAAGTATAAGAAAAAAATCACCATGATGTAGACATGTGATGTATTGAAGTATTTTTCCTGTTTTGCCTCTAATTCTGTCTTGTGTATAGACTGACCTGACCTGAAACAAAGTGTCCCACTATGATGTCATTCTCAAGCCCTTTATAACCTTCAGAAACTGTGTGGAAGAGTCTGAAAAGAATATTAATATAGAATGAATCCTGTGATAGCATAAATTAATCCAATAGAGTTTTAAGCTAATGACTTAAGAGTACAATTTAACAATTTAGTAAATGACTCAATCCCTATTCCTATAGACCTTCTGAGATATAAATTTCAATTCTGTATTTCTCTGGCACACTAAAAGTAAAATACATATGCAATTCAATGTTCTTATTCTAAAAGATTTTGTAATAGACCAATTCACTTATCTTCCCTTTCTCTGCCATTTATTTCAATTGAATAAATACAATACATTTCTTCCCTGTTTTGATTGAATAACTGAGACAGTAATTCCTGCATTGATGCCTTTATAATTCCTGCCTTGATTAATAGAACAAGTATTTGTAGAATAGACAAAAGTGAATACATGCATTTATATCTAAATTAACAGAAATGTATTATGGAATTCTAAAAAATGAGGATGAGGGAAAAAATAGGATGGGGGCTGGTTAGTCATATAATAATTGTTTCTAAGGTTTAAGTATCTTAGCTAATTATTTGAATTTGTATATGGAATTAGTTTTAAAATAGATATATTATGTAGGAATTTCTAAATTCATCTACTTGTAACATAAAATACCTTGAAGCCACAAAAAATACGATACGATAACATACTTAATGTCAGGAAAACATATTCATAATTACTAATATGCATAAAAGCAAACATATAACACATTTATCAGCATAATCAAATTTTATAAAAAAATATACATAATATTTAATGCATATCCACTTAAAACTTAAGTTTTCTGGGATGCTTGGGTGGCTCAGCGGTTGAGTGTTTGCCTTTAGCTCAGGGCATGATCCCGGGTCTGGGGATTGAGTCCCATGTTCGGCTCCCTGTGAGGAGCCTACTTCTCCCTCTGTCTATGTCTCTACTTCTCTCTCTGTATCTCCCATGAATAAATAAATAAAATCTTAAAAAAAAGAAAAAAATGTTTTCTGGTATAACGTCAAAATCTGTACAATTTTGATTATCTAATTTTATATATCTGTATTTTCTCCCATGAAGACATATCACTTTTATGATGATACAAACTAAAAGAAACAAACAAAATAAAACCAGCACAAATTTTTTTTTAAAAAAACATATACTGAGAGGGATGCCTGGGTGGCTCAGTGGTTGAGCATCTGCCTTCATCTCAGGGCCTGATCCTGGAATCTGTGATTGAGTATTACAATGGGCTCCTTGCAGGGAGCCTGCTTCTCCCTCTGCCTGTTTCTGCCTTTCTCTCTGTGTCTCTCATAATATATATATATATATATATATATATATATATATATATATACTTTAAAAAGCATATACTGAAAAAATAAACAAAATTACTCAAAGCGTTGCTTCCATAAAATTTCAGAAGGAAATTTACTCATACATAATCTATTTAACAGGCAACATTAGCATAAAAATATACAACTTTTATTATTTTAGGACAAGCAATGGGAACATAATATAACATTTAAAAGAATGATTTGCAAATTCAACATAGTTCAGTTGATTTCTTACATATCCAGATGTATTCTCACATAGGCCATTTGAAAAATATAGTATATTCAATTTAGCATTCAAATTTTTCTATTACAATTCCCTTCTCTCCTCAAGCACACTATTTGTCACTATTATTACTAAACTTGACATTATACTTTCTTAATCCTTTCCTTTCCTTGAGATCCACTGCCTTATTGATTTGCCTTCTAAAACTCTGATCATCTCTCTTCACATTCCACATTTTTGTGCTCTTCTTCTTTTATTCATCCCTTAAATATAAATAACCTGTGTTTTTCATGAGTGAGAAATAATCAGGGGAGGAAATATCTATGATAGGGGAGAAGACAAAAGTCACCAAGGTAAGCAAGTATAATCGAACGTAAATAAATTACTGTGTGCTGGCAAAACAACACAGTTTATCAGATTTGGATGGTAGTGAATACAACACTGTGGTGAAAAGAAAATCAGCAAAGAAAGTATGTAAAAACAAGGAATGGATTTCATTCTTTATCTAAAAAAAAAAAAAAAAGGAAAACACAAACAAACAAACAAAAAACAGTGAGGACAGCCAAGAACTCAGTGGGGATTATAACAAATGGAGTTAAACATTTCAGTTGCCTTGGCAACAGAATCACCACCTTATGCTAGTAATATCATGGTGATAAAAACACAGATAAATGATGTAAATAGCAAGTAGGACCCATATTAGGATGGTTAGTTTTTCCTTGGAGAGTATTCATAGAGATATTTGGGAGTATTTTTCTGTTATAGGTCATGTAAGAAGAACATAATGAATACATTAAAGAAAGAGAGATACCTCACACCTTCCCAATCCCATTCTCTCTCTACCCTCCTGCCAGATACACAGCTCACCTCTTTGTTCTAGATCAGTGCTAAGTAATAAATCATGTAGTTGTAAATTCCTATGTTGCTTTGGTTAATTTAATAGGCACTGATGCATGGCAAGAAAGCTTAGAATTCAGGGATCCCTGGGTGGCTCAGCAGATTAGTGCCTGCCTTCAACCCAGGGCATGATCCTGAAGTCCTAGGATCGAGTCCTGCGTGGGGCCCCTGCATGGAGCCTGCTTCTCCCTCTGCCTGTGTCTCTGCCTCGCTCTCTTCCTGTGTCTCTCATGAATAAATAAATAAAATCTTAAAAAAAAAAAAAAAGAAATACCTATGGTTCAGTAGAGAAAGAGCCTTATAAAAAGTCTGGCATTAACAATGCCTGGAAGGAAAGGTAGAAACCAAAGATCCAGAATTAAGGAGATTCCTCTCCAGAATTCCGCCAAAATGAATACTGAGGTGGTGGGATGTGAAAACAGATATACCAGGAAGACAAAGCTCACCTTCACTAGGAAAGTAATATACAAACCTGAATGCTAGAATCTTTGGCAGGGTGTTGGAATCCCACTTCCCAGGTTTGTAGCCAACTCTCCTTGACTGAGGATGATATAAAACAGTGACTAGGGAAATGGACCAACATTTTTTTTTAAGGGACTGCCTTTGTGAAGAAGACAAATCTATGAAAGTTGCTGTCAATAAATGAACTCTATAAGAGAAAAATAGATAAATGCCGAAGATGAAGATATGGAAACAATAGCAGAGTTAAAAAAAAAAATCTAGTTTCTGTTAACCTTCTCTGAGAAAGCTAAATAACAGAGTAATTCCAAGCTATTGTATTACTGCAATAATTCTTTTTTTTAAGATTTTATTTATTTATTCATGAGAGACACACAGAGAGAGAGGCAGTGACACAGGCAGAGGGAGAAGCAGGCTCCATCCAGGGAGCCCAACATGGGACTCAATCCCAGGTCTCCAGGATCACACCCTGAGCTGAAGGCGGCGATAAACTGACGAGCCACTGGGGCTGCCCTACTGCAAGAATTCTGTGTGATAAGTACGTCCTCTTCTGTATAAGACAGTTGGCCTTAGACGCTTATTTTCGTAATACTAATATAAATCATTTTAGTTAAAATCAGTATTGAGATACTAAAGAGTTGTCTTAAGTAACAATGTAGGATTTCCTGGGTTAATGGTAATTTCCTTTATACATTTTGTCTAAATCCTGAAACAGATGTGTTAAATGTGCCTCACCGGATGGAACTGCTGGATATTTGTAAAAGATAAGTGAGAATATAGGGAGCTGAATATTTCTGAATATTCTGAATATTTTCAGAAAAAAAAAAGAGCTGAATGTTTTCAGGACCATTCTTAATGCCCATGTGTTAGAAATTAAGTGGTCATCTAGAATGTTAAATAGCCAAATAGTTGTTTTTTGTTTCTGTTTTTGTTTTTCTAAAAGCAGCTGGTGCTCCTGCCTGCGACATAAATGGAAGAAGTTGACAGTGTATCTCTTAGCTTTAGAAATCTGGCAGAAAAACAAACCAGGTATTTATTTATATGCATGCATATGTGCACATGTGTATATTTTTGGACAATTTTGGTACCTTGGTGGTATCCATTATCTAAAGCTCCTGTGATTTCTAAGCTGGGAAACAGCAGGAAGAGTGCTAGAGCAATACCTACATTTCCTTAAGCAAAATGTGGGAAAATGCTTAAGACAGAAATGCATATTTTGATATGAGAGTGTTACATGAAAAGAAAATTTTGGCAGAAAGAAAGGTCATTATATTAGAGGGAGAGATGTGGAAGTAAGTTAGAAGCTCTGGCACTAAGAGTTTGGGAAAGAAGCTGCTCTGGTAAAGACTGTAGGAGTTCCCATACTTACAGCAGGCTTTGAATCCTTGTTGTTAGGTGGGCATGACCAAGATCAAGGTGAAATGAAAAAAAGCAATTTAACAAATGAGGAAATTAATTAGGCCCAACTGAGTAAAAATAGGCTGTTGTTCCCAAGCCCAAGCCACAAAGAGAACATAGAAGAGGTAGGTTCTGGTGAAAATGTTCTCAGAATGCAAACTCTCCCAAAAGGGGAAGAGGCTAAACTCTTCCCAAAACAGATGATATGACTAACAAGTCTTGGCATCCTCCCTGTGGGAGACCAGAAGAATCCACAATGTAATGGCCTGGGAATTAAACGGAAGCTTATGATCAGGGTGCTTTCCCCGGCCTGAAGTCAGCCAGTCAAATGGGATTCAGTGTTTCCCAGGGTAATCTGAAGCATTTGGATTTCTGGGGATCACTTCCTTGCAAGAGAGTCACCTAAAACAAATCCCAAGCAGTCAAGAATCCTCTAATGACCCAAGTCAGAGGTAAATGCTTATTTGGTAAACAAAGTAATACAGTGGAAATGACATACTAAGATATAACTATCTGAGCAGATTCCACATATTATATAAATATTAGATATTCTTCTTAGTCTGGTTTCTGGAGTAAGAAATACATTCAGATTTCAGAACCTACGTTGTTTATCCTCTGTCTCTATTTTTTTTTTCTCATTAAGAAAATTAAGAGTTTAAGTAGATAATAAGTGTTAATGATGTTTTCAAGAATTCTAATAGTCTGGGATGCCTGGGTGGCTCAGCAGTTGAGGGCGTGCCTTCAGCTCAGGGCGTGATCCTGGGGTCTTGGGATTGAGTCCCACATCAGGCTCCCTGTGAGGAGCCTGCTTCTCCCTCTGCCTGTGTTTCTGCCTCTCTTCTATGTGTCTCTCATGAATAAATAAATAAAATCTTTAAAAAGAATTCTAATAGTCTGATTTTCTTCAAATGACATAAAAAGTTTGTGACCAATTAGCAAAACTACTGAGATTCAAAGCTGAATATCAGACATCTCCATAATGATAGAACCAATGTAAAAATCAATACTTCATGGTATTTGACTGATGGCACTTATAAATGGCCTTCTACTTTGACAGCAGTGTATTGAGTGTTGAACGATCTAGTTAAAACAAACAGTTATGATGACAGGCTTAAAAGTGAGATTGTGCTTTGGACAACTAAGATTAACACTAAGAAAGGATGCCTGGGTGGCTCAGTGGGAGCACCTGCCTTCAGCCGAGGGCATGATCCTGGAGTCCTGGGATCAAGTCCCACATCGGGCTCCCTGCATGGAGCCTGCTTCTCCCTCTGCCTGTATCTCTGCCTCTCTTTCTGTGTCTCTCATGAATAAATAAATAAAATCTTTAAGAAAAAAGAGAGAGAGATTAAGACTAAGAAAAGTGCCAATGTTGAGGATTAACAATCAGCTGAAAACAAAGAATAAAATTTCCCAACTACAGTTATTGAGAATTGTGTGAGAAGAAAATTAAACAAAAGTAAATCCTAAGCAACCAACAACATAAAAAAGGCAAACAAAAAACTCCACAAATATTTAAAAGCAGAAAATGTTACATTATCCCCATCCTACATCTTTTGGCCTTACATCCGAGAACAAATATGATAATTTGCATCTTGAATATTATGAAGCTTCAATTGCAAGGGACAATATGTCTATTTAGACATATTTCTAAAGCTTTATTTTATTAAAATCATTACTTAAAGTAATTTTACAGGAGATTTCAAATGAAATGATCCATGTTACATGCCCTAAATAGAGGTACAATGGCATGCCAACACACACGCATACAAATCACACATCTTTTTGTTGGATTGAAATGATCGTTACCTGCTGATCCCTTTAGTTGAATCAGAACAAGGTAATTTATAGTTTGCACTGATTCTTCCTTGAATTTTTTTTAAAGTTAAGAAGTATAAAAGAAAGATGTCAGAACCCAATGTGAGAAGTTAATTACAGCTGAGAGAATTGTAGTGATCTTGGAATGTACTGAGCATTTAAATGCAACCATTTTAAATGGTGCAGCAAGGCAAAAGCCCATAAGGTTTTTAGAAATATCATTTTATTCATTTTTTGTTTTGCAACCTTACCTCAGAGACTAGTAAGTTTATATAGCTTATACAATGATGCTGAATTTATACAAACAGTTTTCTTATGATCTCAATAATAAATATATTTACTGACACTATGGGAGATACCAGGTTGTTCATGTTTAAACAATTGATTACTTTTTGTCATACAAAAATGGATCATAGACCCAGAGCAACTTAACTTTAATAATTCAAATAACATATTTTTTCTTGATCACAGATAGAGATTTCTAAAAATAATATGAGTTTATAGTGAATCAAAATTAAAGCTATATTTTTGGTTAGAATATTTTTTGCTAGTTTTTTTCATTTTACAGAATAGCAATACATTTAAAAAAAACCCTGTCTGTTTCTGATTTAATGTAAAATGCTACATGAATCACAGAAGAACTAGAAAGACTGCATTAACTTGCAACAAACTTACTGTAATTTATTAAAAAAAAACAAAAATGAAACCTCATTTTTGTAAATATAGTCTATCTTTCAGGTTCATAATTCATCAAGATTTATTTACCAGCTTTTTTGTTATTTGAACATAAATAGCCATCCTGAGTGTTTCATGTTTTCAGAATTTTCTAGGGTTTCAATATTCCTCACTGGAAAAAAGAGAAAGCACATTCTTTTTCTGTGTAATGCACATGAAGTAAATATTTTTTATTCTATTTATAAGTGAAACAGGCTACTTCTTGATTAAGCATTAAGTAGGTAAGTATAATTTCATAGAAGACTAATGATTTAGAGACATTAAGCAAGGTCTAGATATAAGGGGCAAAATTCCATATCCTTTTGTTTTCCAAACTGCCAAGAAAAAAAAAAAAAACTAAAAAGTTCTCTCCTATACCTATTGATTTTCCTTGACTGTCATTACTAATGCTAATAATAACAGACCATTACAAAACTCTAAACTAAACACAGGTCTATGCACTCTCTATATAATAATTCATTTAATCCTGGCAACAACCTCTTGTTATGTTATGTCCAAAGTGTAGATAAGAAAACTAGATATATTGAATAAGATAACAAACTAAATTAAAATAGGGATCACAATTTTAAAATAAAACAAACAGCAACAACAAAATGATTCAGGTTTTCGATCTTTATAAATATAGGATAACTTTGGTCCTTGGACAAGCAGGAAGAATTTCTTTCCTTGAAGTCAATAAAAAAGCTGATAAAGTCATTTTCGAAAATAATGCAAATAAGGAAGCCAAAACAGATCCCTTCTGGGGCGGAGTTTGTCTTAACATTCACCACACTCTGCAGGAAACTTTTCTTGTAAAGCTCAGGGCAAACTAATTCTACTAGGACCCATGTTGCTGTTATTTTGACTCACATCACAAAAGATAAGCACCTGAGTTACCTATATCCACTCTATTCAAAGCTTCTTGCCTCTTCATACTTCCCTTCCCCTGGTCAATCCACTCTCTGCTTCCTAACCTACCAATCTTTCCCCCATGAAATTCTGGAAGCCTATTATACGGTTGAAAACAAAAATCTAGTGTGCATCCTGTAAATACTCAGGTAACACTGTCAAAGCAAAATTTGCAATGGAAAATAACTTAAAAGGTGAAGACAACTTTATTCACAGCTACTATAACAGAGGAAGGAAGTCAGAACTCAATCTGAGGGCAATTAACCTCACTGAAACAAAAGGTAGACGGGTTTTTAAGGGCTGGGCTGACCAGTGTAAAAGTTATTAGAGTATTACCAGGGAGTTTGGCCAAGAAAATGTACTGAGCATACTGAGATATTCCTGAGTTTGTAAATGTTTTCTGCTGCGATTAGATCATCTGTGTTTGCTAATTTGCACCCATGGAAGTTAGCTTCCTAGCTTCCCACAGAGACTGAAAAATAGGGGTGCTTTCTTCTCTGATGATTACCACTCAGAAGGATAGATCTCGGGTTCTTGAGAGAGATACCACTAGGTTGTACAACTGCAGATGGTTTTCATAAAGATTTACATGTCAAATAGAGAAAGAATTTATAATTGTAGGTTTTCAAAAGCAAATGCTCTTAAGAAAATGAAGGTCAAGAGCCTACTACTGTTTATTTACTTTTATTTATTTATTCATGAGAGACAGAGAGAGAGGCAGAGGCACAGGCAGAGGGAGAAGCAGGCACCATGCAGGGAACCTGATGTGGGACTCGATCCCATGATCCTGGATCATGCCCTGAGCCAGAGGCAGACACTCAACCACTGAGCAACCCAGGCGTCCCTACATCAACAATCTATAGTCAGTCCCAACATTATTTATAAGGTTTCAAATTTCAAATCTTACTCAAAGTTTAAATAGTATCTAGAGCAATAATAGTATGCAAAGTATACTTACCAACTATAATTACCAAGTCTTGTCCCCAATGTTCAAACATTGATCTTTTTCTTTCCTTTTTTAAGGGTCCAGAATTTAATTGACGTGTACATGGATTTATGCCTCCCAGTTTCTATTGCTTTCTCTACCTTCTGTTCATTTTCTATGACTCTCCCTCAAGTTCTTGCACATTGAATGTGGAACAGACACACTTTTTCTCTGAAAAACGTTCGAGGGGTATGAGAGAAACTGCCAGGTAATACGGGTAAATGCCATTGAGTCCTTTCCTAGATACCCTAGAAAGATCAGAAACCAGAAATGCAGCAGTTGCTCTAACTCACATCTTGTTCTGCCTGCCCACTCACTTGTGATATAGATATTTAAAATGGACAGTGAGAGGATCAGGGGCGTATAAGGGATATTTGTTAAATTGTAATCAAGATGTCACTGCATGCAAAAAATCAGGAAGGAAAAGAATGACAACAAAACCTATATTAGCAAAGAATACTATGTATGCCAGAGAATATTATGCTCCAATCTTAGTGTTTCTTTGATCCTTTGAATTTCTATGAGTGTGTTCTTTGTAAGTGCCAGTAGTTGCCAGGAAGTAGGAAATGGTTTAATCAGTATTTTTCACTATTAATAAATGATTTTGTTGAAACCTACTTTCTGACTCCATACCCCTGCTCCCTGAGCATTACAATGCTATGAAAATGTAAGTGATCGTTTTTTTTATTAGAGTGCTTCCAATAGATTATGATGTCTCGGCATATGAATTTCTCTCTTAACGAATGAGTCTTTTCATCTAAAGAGAGGATGATAATTCATACCATATTTCTCCCTAATCCCAAGCGGCACGTGTTAAGACTAAAGTGCTTATTGATTTAAATTTCATTACCTGTTTACTACGAAATAGAAAACAGTCTTGGCATTGTTTTTTGAAATACTGATGAAACAGAGACTAATGTAAGCATGAAAAAAATAACTTCATTGAAGGTTTATTGAAAATGTAATGTATCCTTAATGAAAAAGATGAATTAAAAAGTGTGACCATATGGCTTCTACACACCTGTACTCATCATCATGTTCATATACAGGAAATGCCAATATTTCATAATAATTATTTTAAAAGAGGGGGAAAGTTCAGCATGTATACCTCAGGGATGATGCTATTATTTAGAATGTCTTCTGTTTAGGAGGGGGGAATTATCTATTTGGAATTGGAACAGCCTTTTCTCTGGAAAAATAATTCTTAGAAAGCAACTCTTATTTGCAAAAGCCATATGTTAAGCAATTTGTAATACCTGTTACATAGTAAATCAACTTTGAGGGTGTCTAAAAGCTTTGAAAATACAAGTAATTCCATATATGTGAGGCACAAGTGTTGGTTCCAGATTGATTCTAGGTTGTGGGTCTTATTGTGGCTTCAGTTGTTGAGCACCTGAAACCAATATGATTCCCACTCATGATTATCAGAAGGTCATTTTCTATTGCCTCTGTTAACTTCTCCCCTTTCATTTTACTATTACTAACCTTTTGCTAATACTATTATTTTAACTGAAGAGCCTGAAGAGAATCCAATTTTCATCATGATTTGGGGGATCAAATAAACCAAACTCAGTTTCTAATTCTAAGGAATGATCCAACTGTGGCAATTCTTCTTTTTAAACCTTGGGTAGTCTATAGGAGAACAATCAAATGTGTCAGTTGGATTTCTCACCTCACAGCTATTGAACAGATGGATTTTGATATATATCCACTTGAAGCATCTTTAAAAGATAATCTAGTTTGGTTGTAAAGAAAAAATAGTGTCCATGTCTGGACACGCCTCTGTGTATTTCTTCAAGAACCCACGAGTATTTTGAAATTCACCAAAATATGTTTTGAAATCCATTATATTAAGAATCTCCTTTCATGTGTTATATTAGTTTTCCATTGCTGAATAACAAGTCACCACAAACTTGGCAGTTTTAAAGAATACAAATTTATTATCTCACAATACCTGTGATCTAGAATTTAACCTATAGATCCTCTTCTCAGAGTCTCACCTAGCTGAAATCAAAGTGTCAGCCCACTACATCCTCAACTAGAAGATGATTAAATTAGAGATTACCTTCGAAGCCCCTTCAGGTAGATCATAGAACTAATTTCCCTGTGGTGCTAGGAGGTACTGTAGTTTTGCTAGACACTGGCCAGGGAGTGATTCTTAGCTACTTTAGGCTGTTCTCCAGTCCTTGTTATGTGGCTTCTTACAACTGAGCTACAGAGAACCTCCCTCTACAATTCAAATCTGACTTTTCCTCCTGGGACCAGATATTATTGCTTCTACGACACTTGTGCAATTGGGGGTGATGGCTCAGTGGCTCAATGTGTTAATTAGATCTTAATTTCAGGTCAGGTCCTGATCTAAGGGTCCTGGTATTAAGCTCTGCACTTGGCTCCACACTCAGTGGGAGCCTGTTTCAGGATTCTCTGTCTCCCTCCCTCCCTCTGCCCTCTCTCATAAATAAATAAATAAATAAATAAATAAATAAATAAATATCAAATAAATAAATAAATAAATAAATAAATAAATAAATGAATAATAAATGGCTTGTGCAATTAAATCAGATTCTCCAGTTAAACTCTGAAAGTCAGAGTTCGCCAAATAAATGGAATCTACAGGAGGTGTGTGTGTATGTGCGCGTGTCTGTGTGTGTCTGTAGAATAACAGGTATTACCAAATTGACTCATGGGATTATGGAGGTTGAAAAGTCCCACAGTCTGCTTGCCATCTGTGAGCTGGAGTCTCAGGAAGATAGCAGTATAATTCAAGTTGGAATCTGAAACCTGAGAACCAAGGAAGTTGATGGTGTAAATCTAGCTCAAGGAAGAAGATTGATCGCAGTTCAAGCTGGCAAAGAGGAAGCAAAATGGGTGAATTCTTCCTCTTCTTCCTCCTTGTTCTATTCAGGATTGATTGATGTTCACCCACACTGGGGAGGGTTATCTACTTTAATGAGTGCACTGATTTGAATGCTAATTTCAATAGAAAACAACCTCACGGACACACCCAGAAATAATCTTCAATCTGAGACTCCTTGACTTACTAAAACTGATACAAAACATTAATTATCACACGCTCCCTATTTTAAGGTCAACTGTGAAACATAATATGCCAAAATCCTAAGAGTAAAATTCATCATGCTCTTCTTTTTTTTTTTTTTTTTTTTACAAAAAAAAAAGTATTTATTTATTCATGAAAGCCACAGAAAGAGAGAGAGATTGGCAGAGATGCAGGTAGAGGGGGACACAGGCTCCGTGCAGGGATCCCTACGTGGGACTTGATTCCTGTACTCTAGGATCATACCCTGGGATGAAGGCAGATGCTCAACCACTGAGCCGCCCAGGCATCCCTCATCATACTCTTCTTTTCAGGGATTATTACATAAAGCATGTATACCAGAGATAAGAAATATTGGGGAACATCTTAGAATTCTATCTATAATCTGTTTAGATCAATTATCTCTATGAGAATAAATTTATTTTAAATCCACCTGTATTACTTCACAGAAGAGGAATTTAAAAGAAACACAAATCATCATAAAAGTGACCCCAAAAAAATCTATAACACTGAAACAACTTAAGCAGCACTTCTCATTCTGTATGTGCATGTGTGCATATACCCATGCATTCACACGTACACACATATACACACATCTTGAAGATGTTAACATTTTTATGCTATTGGAGTCTAATTTCACATTGATACAGATTCTCCAAATACATCAAAATAACAATGTAAAAACAAAATGAAGTAGATTTAACATTTATCTATAATTTAAGTTTTGCCATATGAGAAGTTACATTATTTCTAAGTAGGTGTTAACAGGGCAATATCTCATAGCATTAAAGTTTTGGCTTTAGGTTTCAGATCCTACTTAGCTCAACTATATCTAGACTATGACCTAGGCCAAGTTTCATATCTTCTCAAACACCAGGTTTACTTACATCTTTAAATCTGGGGCATTCAAAATATGGTTAAGGTATCAATTAAAATAATGCATAGAAAAATTAACAAAATGTTTATCTGGTAGAAAGAATTCTAAGATAGCCTCCATGATCCCCACCTAATTTGTGTGATTTCCATCTTTTTGTTGATAACATGTATCACTACAGGGCAAAGAAGTTTTCCTGACATAATTGAGGTGCATACTACCTTGATTCATGTACCTAGATTCTTGTACCTAAGATTCAATTCAGTTTTATCAGTTGAGTTAATAAGGAGGCTATCAGGGTGGGCCTGACCAAGTCAAGTAGGGCCTTAAAATCAGGAGAATTCTGATTCAGAATTTGAACATTCAGAGATGTTCAAAGTGTGAGATGATCTATGGAGGGAGCCAGATGACAAGTTTTACTTGCCTCAAAGTGAGAACGGTCCTTATTTTCAAGCCAGCAAGTGGACAGCTCCCTCAGTTCTACAGCTGCAAGACCTGTATTTTATATACAATGTTGGGAACTTGAAAGAGAACTCTAAGCTCCAGAAAGACACGCAGCCATATCAATACCTGGATCTCACCTTTTAAGGCCATGAACATAATACCTAGTCACTCATACCTGAACTTTTGACCTAAATAACTGTTAAGTTAATAAACAGGTATTGTTCTAAGCCAGTAAGTTTGTAATAATTTGTTACATGAAAATAGAAAACTAACACTATTTATTTCATATTATACTGATAGTAAATGGGTGTATTTATTTTATTTTTTGATGCATTTATTATTACTATTGTCCTCCAGATTAATAATGGTACTCAAGAAAATTTTAAAAAACAAAGTGGTCAGAAAAATTTCAGAAGTGGTCAAATTTTTAGAAAACATCAACACGTTTTATATGTCTCAGGCAAAATAATTTCTTAGATCACCTGCCACACATTTTGCATTTTACTCACAGAATGGGCAGAATAATGATTGAAATTTATAATAAGATATTAAATCTGTTCACTCAGTAGGACAGCTGTTTGATTTTAACTAGCTTCAAAGAGTATTGAGTATTGAGGCATAAAGCACCCATTATCTTGAAAATATGTTATAAAATTGTTAAGGAGGAAGAAAACAGAAGGAGGAAGAAAAAAGAAGGAGAAGGTGAAGGAAAAGGATTAGCTACCACTGTTGCCAAACCTATGGCCACTGTCAAGGAAAGAGACAAATTATGATATAGAGTGTACTGAAAAAATACAAAATAAGGAAGATAATTGGAATTAAATGGCTTGGAAGTTACTTTAGAATATGATTTTGGGGATCATCTTTCAGAGTTTCCTCATAGAAAACTTCCATTGTTCATGGCATCTGCTCTTGGATTCCTTTCTAACTTCAGACCCTGCTTCCTTCCATGAAAGAAGCTCTGGCACACCAGAGCTTTCTTGGTTACCTTCAATAGCTATTATTTCTCAAGTATGTATCTTCCTTTAAAGCCTTTTCCTTTGCCTTAAGTCCATTTTAAACTCCTATTAGTAATAACAATAATAAAAAAAAAAACAGCCCTGAATTGACACATTTTTGGTGTATCTCTACAAATCTTAAATGTTGAATCACTATTTTTTTCTTAACTTCTTAATAAGTATACTTGAAAGGAATTTTGGAGGAAGGTTGAAAATTAAAAGAATATGTAGATGATGCTGGAGGACATGTGTAAATTGGACATAATCAAATAACCAAACAAATGTAAAGAAAAATATATGTGCCAACATAACCCCATATTAAATTGTAGTGATATTGGTGAAGAGACAATATAAAAATAATGTGAAGTTCTTGTCTTCGTTTAGAATACTACATATTTGGGGGAATCCCTGGGTGGCTCAGCAGTTTGGCACCTGTCTTTGGCCCAGGATGTGATCCTGGAGTCCTGGGATCAAGTCCTGCGTCGGGCTCCCAGCATGGAGCCTGCTTCTCCCTCCTCCTGTGTCTCTGCCTCTCTCTCTTTCTCTCTCCCTCTCTCATAAATAAATAAATAAATAAATAAATAAATAAATAAATAAATAAATAAATTAGAATACTACATATTTTGGTAATTTTATAAATCAGCAGGGGTAGAAATAGCTCAAATGTAGGCCTTGATCTTAACCTAGTAACTAAAGAATTACAAAACATCTAACTTTTTATTCAGCAGCAGGAAACTTGACATACACAACTGGATATATAAATATATACAATTGAAGCTGGTAAGAAAATAAAACAAAGTAAATGAAAAATATGAAATATTATTCTAGAAACAAATCCTGATTATATGATAGATATGTTGAATGTAACTGGTTCAAACACATTAACTAAAAGATAGAAACTTTCAAAACCACAAAAACAATGAGTATCCACTTTGTTGTTTATAAGACACAGTTAAAAGATAATTACACAGAACATATGAAAATAAAAGTTAGAAATATGTATGTGGAAAATAGAAATAATTTTTTAAATTCAGTATGGAGAGAAAAGAGCAAGATTGTATGACACATTTTTGCTCATCCTTCAGTACAGTGTGCCCATGAATTATTATTATATATCTGAACTGTAAGGCTCATCATATTAAATTATAATTATTTATCACTCTGTCCCACCCATATATACATTCACCTTTGAACTTTTATTGTTTATCACAGTGTTCAACTTTTAAAGAAATGTCTTAACAAATTTTAACTATGTTCATAATGAACGTTGAGACAATTTATCTGCCTAAGCA
Source organism: Canis lupus baileyi (assembly GCF_048164855.1). Lineage (NCBI taxonomy): Eukaryota > Metazoa > Chordata > Mammalia > Carnivora > Canidae > Canis > Canis lupus. The sequence continues at coordinate 79,517,034 of NC_132839.1, forward strand.
ACCTCCATGGCATGTCGTGTCCTGTAGACACTACACATAAACCTTCTAAAAGTAGTTGATAGATAATCATTATTAAAAGCTATCCTAGGGGATCCCTGGGTGGCTCAGCGGTTTAGCGCCTGCCTTTGGCCCAGGGTGTGATCCTGGAATCCCGGGATCGAGTCCCACGTCAGGCTCCCGGCATGGAGCCTGCTTCTCCCTCCTCCTGTGTCTCTGCCTCTCTTTCTCTCTATGTCTATCATAAATAAATAAATAAATCTTTAAAATAAATAAATAAATAAATAAATAAATACATAAATAAAAGCTATCCTACTTAAAACTACATTCTCTCCCAGAGACAGACAATATATATTGTTTTCTGATGTTTTCCTTTTGCCCCCGTTCCAGTACAATACTAGTTCAGTCATCTTCATAAAAACATGTTTGTTGTAGTTTAAGAATACAAATCATCTGATTTTTCTTAATAATTTTTGTACTAGGTTTTTAAAGTTTATGTGAGTCCAAACTTCCTTTATTTTATCAAAGTGTGAACCAATTCATGGTGCCTGGAAAAAATGAGAAACTATATCAGGAAAGGCTAATTAAGGTGAAAGTTACATAGAGGTCATATGCTATTACTAAAAGGATATGATTATAGGAAATAACAAGCTTCCCAAAGTAGTTATCACTCACAGCTAATATTTATATACTACTCACACCTAATGCTTAAAACTTATACATAAGATTGCCATTGTCAAAGAAACTCAGAAATTGGAGGCAAGATATCTGATTTGGGGCCTTAATCTAGCCTTTGTTGCTTTGAACCTCAGTATCCTCACACCTAAAGTCAGAGAACAGCTATAGGATTTTCATGATATTGTGTCAATCTAAAACTTTCTACATCTAGACACTTTCTAGTGTCTCTGGAACATTTGATACAAATAGCAAATCCACACCAGATTTTTTTTTTTTCAGTTTCCTTTAGGTCAGTATCTCTTCATCCCTCATTTTATCAGCCCTCATTCTTCCTAATTTATCAACCTTAACAACGAAGTGCCTTCTATATATGAACTAATCACCCCTATTCATGAAGATACAGCATTGCTTCCACTAGTAGAACAGTTCCACTATGGAACAACCCCTCACACTTCCTTTTGGAATGCAAGACTATCTTCTGAAAGCCAGTCAGGCAAGAGGTGGTTAAATTAATCAATTTAGACAACTCTGGCAGAGCCACCTCTATTTTCAATTAGGAAGGAGTTAATAACTTCACTTACTATATTGGTACTCTATTTAATGCCTATCTGTATAACTTACCAGGTTAATTTTTTCTGCTGTACTTTTCAAAATAGACTTCCAAAATTTGAAATAGATATAGATACGGAAATAAATAACTGTGCAGTAAATGTCTTTAAATATGAGAAAATCTATCCATAGACCATTTCAAATATTGGAGCCAGTTCTCAGAAATGAGGTATATCCTCAATTTTGAGTTGATAGTTAATTACTCAGTGAATGTCATTTGCTGGAACAAGAACTTGTTTATATTAACTTGTTCCTTTCAGTTAATGGAATAGCAACAGTTTGTCAATCTACATACTTACATTAGAAGAATTGTGTAGGGGATCCCTGGGTGGTGCAGCGGTTTAGCGCCTGCCTTTGGCCCAGGGCGTGATCCTGGAGACCCGGGATCGAATCCCACATCGGGCTCCCGGTGCATGGAGCCTGCTTCTCCCTCTGCCTGTGTCTCTGCCTCTCTCTCTCTCACTGTGTGTCTATCATAAATTAAAAAAAAAAAAAGAAGAATTGTGTAGTTTAGCACTCTGTATTTGATAGTTTTCCAAATAATATGAGCTAATGATTATTTTTATATCAAAACTACCAGCAAGAACTAAATGCTCCAATCAAAAGACACAGGATGACAGCATAGATAAAAAATGACCCATCTATATGTTGACTGCAAGAGACTCATCTTAGATCTAAAAGTACCTGCAGATTGAAAGTGAGGGGATGGAAAAACATCATGCAAATGGATGATAAAAGAAAGCTGAAGTACAAAACTTATATTGGACAAAATAGAGTTTAAAACAAAGATGTCAAAAGAAAAGAAGGGCACCATATAATCTTAAAGGGGACAATCCAACAAGAAGATACAATAATTGTAAGTATTTATGCACCCAACATGGGAACACTCGGGTATATAAAACAAATAATAACAAATGTAAAGGAACTCATAGGTAATAATGCAATAATAGTAGAGGACTTTAACATCCCACTTACATCAATGGACATATCATCTAAACAAAATCAACAAGGAAACAATGTCTTTGAATGACACACTGGAACAGATGGACTTAACAGATACAATCAGAGCATTCCATCCTAAAACAGCAGAATACAAATTGTTTTCAAGTGCACACAGAACATCCTCCAGAATAGATAATAAATTAGCCCACAAAACAAACCTTAACAAATTCCTGAAGATCTAAGTCATACCATGCATCTTTTCTGACCACAATGAAACTAGAAGTCAATCACAGGAAAAAATCTGGAAAGATCACCGATGCGTAGAAGTTTAGTAACATGTTACTAAACAATGAATGAGCTACCAAGAAATAAAAGAAAAATTTGAAAGTACATGGAAACAAATGTAAATGAAAGCACAACAGTCTAAAACATTTGGGATACAGCAAAAAGAGTTCTAAGGGGAAACTTTATAGCAATACAGACCAACTTAAGGAAGCAAGAAAATCTCAAATAAACAACCTAACCTTACACCTAAAGGAGCTAGAAAAAAAGCAACAAACAACCTAAAACCAGCAAAAGGAAGGAAATAAAGAATAGAGTAGAAATAAAAAATATGAAACTTAAAAACAAAAATAAAAACCCCAATAGAACAGGTCAATGAAATGAGGAGCTGGTTCTTTGGGGGGAAAAATTAAAATCATAAACCTCTAGTGAAACTCATCAGGAAAAAAAGGAGAAAGGACTCCGATAAATAAAATCACAAATGAGAGAGGAGAAATAACCAACAACATAGATATAGAAAAGAGTATCATAAAAAAACTATACACCAACAAATTGGGCAACCTAGAAGAAATGGATAATTCCTAAAAACATAAAATTTATCAAAACTGAAACAGAAAAAAATAGAAAATTTGAACAGATGAATAACCAGCAAAGAAATTGAGTCAGCAATCAAAAAAATTCCAATAAACAACAGTCCAGGACTGGATGGCTTCACAAGCATAGTCTACCAAATATTTAAAGAAGAATTAATAATTTTTCTTCTCAAACTATCCCAAAAAATAGATTAGGAAGGAACACTTCTGAATTCATTCTATGAGGACAGCATTATCTTATTACCAAAACCAGATAGAAATACCATTAAAAAAGATAACTAAAGGCCAATATCTCTGATGATATTGATAGATGCACAAATCTCAATAAAATACTAGCAAACTGAGTTCAACAATGCATTAAAAAAATCATTTACCATGATCAAGCAGGATTTATTTCTGGTTGAAAGCGTGTTTCAGTATTCACAAATTAATCAAGGTGATACAACACATCAACAAGAGATAAGAGGGGATCCCTGGGTGGCGCAGCAGTTTAGCGCCTGCCTTTGGCCCAGGGCGTGATCCTGGAGATCCGGGATCGAATCCCACGTCGGGCTCCTGGTGCATGGAGCCTGCTTCTCCCTCTGCCTATGTCTCTGCCTCTCTCTCTCTCTCTCTCTCTCTGTGACTATCATAAATAAATAAAAATTAAAAAAAAAAACAAGAGATAAGAACCATATGATCAAAAAAAAAAAAAAAACAGAAAACAAAAAAATAAAATAAAAAAGAACCATATGATCATTTCAATAAATGCAGAAAAAGCATTTGACAAAGTACAACAACAATTCATGATAAAAACCCTCAATGACATAGGTTTAGCAGGAACACACCTCAACATAATAAAGCCCATCTATGAAAAACCCACAGCTAACATCTTCCTTAAGGGGGTAACTGAGAGATTTTCCTCTAAGGTCAGAGACAAGACAAAGATGTCCACTCTCACCACTTTTATTCAACTTAATACTGGAAGTCCTAACGACAGCAGACAACAAAAAGAAATAAAAGGTATTCAAAATGGTAAAGAAGAAGTAAAATTTTCACTATTTGCAGGTGATAGAATATTATGTATATAGAACCCCTAGAGGTCTCTGCCAAAAATTGTAAGAACAGATAAATGAATTGAGTAAAGCTTTAGGATACAAAATCAATGTACAGAAATCACTTGGATTTCTATATACCAGTAATGAAGCAGCAAAAAGAGAAATTAATAAGACAATCTCACAATTATACCAAAAATAATAAGATATGTAGGAATAAACTTAATCAAGGAAGTGAAAGACCTGTACCCTGAAAACTAGAAAATGCTGATTAAAGAAATTGAAGAAAACACACAAAAAATGGAAAGACCTACCATGCTCATGGGTTGGAAGAATAAATATTATTAAAATTTCTATACTACCCAAAGCAATCTACACATTTAATGTAATCCCTATAAAAATACCAACAACATTTTTCACAGAACTAGAACAAACAATTTTAAAATTTGTTTGGAGCCACAAAATACCCTGAATAGCCAAAGCAATCTTGAAAAAAGAAAAGCATAGCTGGAAGCTCACGATTACAAAATTCAAGTTATATTACAAAGCTTAGTGATTAAGACAGTATGGTACTGACACGAAGACAGACACACAGATCAATGGGACAGAATAGAAAGCCCAGAAATAATCTTAAAATTGCATGGCCAATTAATCTCTGACAAAACATGAAAGAATATCCAATAGGAAAAGGACAGTTTCTTCAACAAATGACGTTGGGAAAACGGACTGCAACATGCAAAAAGAAAAAAGAAACAGGACCACTTTCTTATACCAAACACAAAAATAAATTCAAAATGCATGAAAGACCTAAATGTGAGACCTGAAATCATAAAAATCCTAGAGGAGAACATAGGCAGTAACTTCTTTGACAACGGCCATAGCAATTTCTTTCCGGATAGGTTTCCTGAGGCAGGGAAACAAAAGCAAAAATAAATTAATGGGACTTCATCAAGATGAAAAACCTGCACAGTGAAGGAAACGATCAACAAAACTAAAAGGTGACGTACAGACTGAGAGAAGATATCTGCCAATTACATATTCTATAAAAGGTTAGTATCCAAAATATATAAAGAACTTATTATACAACTCAGCTCTCCAAAAGCTAATAACTCAACTAAAAAATGGGCAGAAAGTATGAACAGACATTTATCCAGGGAAGACATCCAAATAGCAAGAGACACGACAGACATGAAACAATGCTCAACATCACTCATCAGGGAAAAAAAAAATCAAAACTACAATGAGATATCACCTCCCACCTGTCAGAATGGCTAAAATAAAAATCACAAGAAACAACAGGCATTGGCAGGATGTGTAGAAAAATAGAACCCTTTTGAACTGTTCTTGGGAATGCAAACTAATGCAGCCACTCTGGAAAACAGTATGAACTTCCTCAAATAGTTAAAAATGGAACTACTCTATGATCCAGCAATGGCAACACCAGGTATTTACCCAAAGTATACAAAACACTTATTTAAAGGGAAACATGCACCCCTATGTTTACATCAACATTATTTTCAGTAGCCAAGATATGGAAACACCACGAGTGTCTCTCTCTCTCTCTCTCTCTCTCTCTCTCTCTATATATATATATATATATATATATATATATCTCACATCATCTTTATCATATATATATATATATATATATATATATATATATATATATATATTTCAGCCAGAAAAAGAGAATGAAACCTTACCATTTGCAACAATGTGGAGCTAGAGAATATAATACTAGCAAAATGAATCAGAGAAAAGCAAATATCATATGATTTTACTCATATGCAGATTTTTTAAAAAATTTATTTATGATAGTCACAGAGAGAGAGAGAGAGAGGCAGAGACACAGGCAGAGGGAGAAGCAGGCTCCATGCACTGGGATCCCGATGTGGGATTCGATCCTGGGTCTCCAGGATCACGCCCTGGGCCAAAGGCAGGCGCCAAACCGCTGCGCCACCCAGGGATCCCTCATATGCAGATTTTAAGAAACAAAACAAATGAGCAAAAGGAAAAACAGAAAAGAGAAAGACAAGTCAAGAAACAGACTCTTAATTACAGAGAACAGATTGATGGCTACCAGAGGGGAGGTGGATGGGGGAATGGGTTAAATAGGCGATGGGGATTAAGATGTGCACTTGTCACGATGAGCACTAGGTCATGCATGGGATTGTTGAATCAGTATATTGTACATGTGAAACTAATATAACACTGTATGTTAACTAACTGGAATTAAAATAAAAACTTTAAAAAATACTGCCAGCAAGAAGAGTACGCCCAGTTAATAGGAGTACACCTAGTTAATATGTAAGCACCTAAAATTATGTCTGAAAACCTAGTGTTTGAGCAGATGATTGATTTATGCCTAATTCGCATATTTTAAAAGACCGACTAGTTGCTCTGAGCTACTAGCTTCATTGAGATCTTATTTTTAACACAGTCTTTTGAAAAGAGACTTGTAAAACAAAAGCTAAACTAATTTTGTTAGTTTATACCATATTTATTCCATTAATCCCACACATGGTATACGAAAATATGTTTAACTATTAGAAAATAGAATAATTTAGTGATTTCTTAGGCCAAGGTTTGAACATTTAATGATAATGAAATTTGGGTTCCATATTTATTCAGTAATTTTACCAGTCCTTACACTGATCCTTCTCAATAGATTAGCAAAATAATAGTGATGTTAGTAATTACAGATGTTTTCTCCAAAAAACTCTAAAAATCATAAATTTTACAACTGGAAGGGGCTTTAGGAAATCATTAGAAGAGTTATATACTTTATGTGCTTTAATAGATAGTCATTTTTCTTATTTTAAAAGTCATGAGAGAATGAGTACTAATAAAAAAAAAATACTTGGGTTCTTTAGTACAATGAGAAGTTGAAAGTAAAGTACAACCAGAAATTAGATAAATTATTAATCAATTTTGATAACCCTGAAAGGGACCATGTTCTATATTAACTACAATTTTAGTTGAGGGTATGAGTATTTTGCAATATGGGGGCTAATAGCTAAAGCTGCAAATAACAAAATGCCAAAGGTAGATAGCTGAAGCAACAGAAACTGATTTTCTCATAAATCTGGAGGTGGAAGTCCAAGATCAATATGGTGGCAGGGTTGGTTTGTCTTAAGGATCTCTCTTAGGCTTGCAGATGACTACTTTCTTACCCTGTCCTCACATGGCCTTTCCTCCATGAACATGTGCTCATCCCTAACTTCTCTCCCTCTCCTATAATGATACCAGTCACAGTGGATTTAGACCCATCCTAATCTTACCTTAGTAATCTTACCTTACTTATTTTAACTTACCTCTTCAAAGACTTTATGTCTAAACATAATTACATTCTGAGGTACTGGGAACTGGGACTTCAACATAAGAATTATGGGGGGCGGGGGTTACAATTCAAGCCCATAACCAGTGTATAGTGAGGTTTTATACAGGCTATCAGGTTAACATTCTAAATGTATAGTGGAACAGACGTGGGCCTACATGAAAGAAAGCATGTCTTCTACACCTCACCAACTTTGAGTCATAAAGTATTTAATATCTCTGACCCCTGATTTTATCATGGATAAAATTAACCTAACATCACTTTAAAATACTGTTTGAGATGACTAAGGATCAAATCAAATCCTTTGTCTGAAATGCCACTGAAGATCAAAAGCTATGTATAAATAGTCATTATTTTTATCAGCTACTCGCCTTCTATTATCCCCCTCTGAACTTCTCTTGGTAGAAAAAAGTGGAATCTTGGTCCTAAACTTTGCATTTCCTTACTTCTCTTATAGCACATTTTGGTTAAAAGTCAGCTTGATGTTCAGCCTGTCCTTAACCATCAGGTTAATATATAATTAATACATATATAATATATGAAAACAATCAGGTTAATGATATTAAGTATCTTTGCTTAAGGATGCTGACTTCCATACTTTATGTAGAATTATAATTTATAGTTTAACTTCAATAGACAGGATTGACCTAAATTATCTCTAGTTGAAATATATCTTGAATCCATTCTGTTGGAATTAACTTCATGATGAGTTTAAACATGATTTGCGCTATAAGAAGGTAAATACAAACTTTGGAACTGGTATATTCCAGGGTACTTCAAATTTTAAGCAGATTGCCGTCTTGTAAGACAATGAGAAATTAGGCATCAAATTATAAGTTATTTTTATTTTTTTCTTTTAAGTAGACTTTATCTGGGCAGCCCTGGTGGCGCAGCGGTTTAGCGCCGCCTGCAGCCAAGGGTGTGATCCTGGAGACCCGGGATCGAGTCCCACATCAGGCTCTTTGCATGGAGCCTGCTTCTCCCTCTGCCTGTGTCTCTGCCCCCCCCCCTTTCTCATGAATAAATAAATAAATAATTCTTTAAAAAATATAAAATAAATAGACTTTATCTTTTAGAATAGTTTTAGGTTCACAGCAAAATGGAGTGGGAAGTGCAGGGAACTCCCATATACCATTTGCCCCTCACATGCACAGCCTCCCCCATTTATCAACATTCCACACCAGAATGGTGCATTTGTCACAATCAATGTACCATCGTCACATCATATTACCCAAAGTCCATAGTGTACATTAGGATTCACTCTTGGTGGTGTACATTTTATGGGTTTCGATAAATGTATGACATATATTCACCATTATAGTATCATAAAGGATAGGTTAACTGCCTTAAAAATCAGTGATTCACTTATTCCTCCCTCCTTCCTTACACATGGCAACCACTGATCTTTTACTGTCTCCATAGCTTTATACTTTCCAAATGTCATATAGTTGGAATAATACAGTATGTAGACTTCTTAGATTGGCTTCTTTCACATACTAATAAACATTTAAGGTTCCCCTATGTCTCTTATGACTTGGTATGTCCATGTTTTTACTTTAAAAAATATGATCAGTGTACTTGAGAACTTACAAGCCATATTTTGATTGGTTTTTCAACAGCATGACATTCAGAAGACATTAGATAATCTGGGAAACCCTTGAAATTGTATCCAACAGTGTGTAGAATTATTTTGATGCATTTTTTTCCGTGAGGAGGATACATAGGTTTAACCAATGGAATCCCATCTGCCACAAGTAGACTGAAAACCAACAGCTTACAGAATAAATGATCATAATGCTTTTTATTATAAGGAGCAAGATGTTACAAAGAATAAATAAAATCAGGACAATTTTGTTTCAAAGTCTGGCTTCCTAGCTTTTTTAAAATGTGACTCTGACACTAACAAAAATGACATGGCCCCACCTTCCTCGTCTATGAAATGAGATAATAATCCCAACCTGCAAGGATTTTATAATTGGACATACACTCACCAATCAAATTTGGTAACATTCTTTCTTACAGATGTACATACAGAGCTTGAATTAATACTAAATTATTATTCAAATATTAACTTAGTAGGTAATTTGTATCCTTGTTCATAATCTTTGTCTTTCAGTTTCTTTAAGGTCTTATTTTGATTTTAGGGTAGTAGATGATATTTGAGAGGCCCTAGTAACTATTTTAAAGTCATAAAGATAAGGAAATATAAAGGTTGGAAAGACAAGTTAAATGTGAGACACTTTTATATAGAAGATCATATGTGTTAAACAGAAAACTATGTGCCCTGCTTCTTTTACATCTCAACATACTATTCAATGATCTGACTTTTAATAATTCTATTAGTATTACTTTAATTCTAACTGAGATATCTCTATTATTCTGAATAATTAAGACATGGCAAAAGATCAATTCTTTTCTAGAAAATAAATATATGCATATTAAAGTGGATTCTTCTCAAATAAAAATTAACTTTTTATTTTTATTATTTTTTAGACTCTATTTGAGAGCGTGTACGTGCATGGGTGGGGGAGGGGCAGAGAGAAAGTCATAAACAGACTTCCCACTGAGCAGAGGCTCTATCCCAAGACCCAGGGATCATGACCTGCGCTAAAGGCAGAGACCTACCCGACAGAGTCACCCAGGTGACCCAGAAAGTAATTTTTTTTCTTCTTTCTTTTTTTTTTTTTTAAACTTTATTCCTGAAGATGTACCTGGGAGCATTTGGGACATAATCTAGCGGAGAAACAGAATCCTCAGATATGATATTGAAATATGCAAACATTAGAAATAAAGAAAATGAACTTATTAAATGGGTACCTGATATTGTAACTGTAGCTCATCAAATCCTTCGTTTGCTCAAGGACTAAACAAATAAGAGAGATAAGAAATGTCAATAGAGTAGATCCAAAAGTGACCCTTACCTACATTCAATGAGACAGAAGAGGTAAAATTACTAACCTTACTAAGTTATCCACTCAATCATACAATGATTCTCTATGCAAATTTTGCGATAACAATAATTTCAATAAAATATACCCACATTAAAGTAATCGATACATTTTTATTTTTTTAATTTTATTATTTTAAATTTTATTAAATGACTTTTAACGAGATAACATAAATTCTAATTCATCTGGCAAATTCTTTTACAAAATTTGTCATTCCAAGCATTTTGACTTACTTTGTTCTAATATTTACTTGCAAACTTTTCATTTTAGCTCATTTGTTTTTCAAAGGTCAATGTGAAAATATCCCTTTCTACTCTGTTAATATGACCATGTATCTATATTACTCCAACAAAGACTTCTTATAGGTACATGTTTTATGAAACAGAACATTAATAGCTCTGGAACTGAGTTTCTCATTCATATATAGTTTAACTGCAAACAAGATGGATATAATGGAAGCAGATGCAAAAATGCTTAATTGTTCATTAACTACTGCATATTTCATTATAAAACAGTATTTTAGGGGCACCTGGGTGGCTCTGCGATTGAGCATATGCCTTTGTCTCCAGTTGTGATACCAGGCTCCTGGGATCGAGTCCTGCATCTGGCTCTCTGTGGGAAGCCTGCTTCTCCCTCTGCCGAGGTCTCTGACTCTTTCTCTCTGTCTCTCATGAATTTAAATAAAATCTTAAAAACAACAACAACTACAGTGTGTTAGACTATTTTGTGTATGGGCTTATAACAGCCTATAGAATATAAAAAATAAAATGCAATTAAGTCATGTATTTAGAAAAAGGCTTTGATTCAGCTTTTATTCTAAAAGGATTGAGGAAGGATAACAGGCCTTATATTTTGAGGTAATTAAGACTTTCAAAGTTTAGAAATATATTTAATGAGGGAATTTTGTCACTACTTTCAATAACTGAAATATAAATATGACTGTCTTTTGAGATTCAATCACAATTTCAACTACGTCTTTTAAAATTCAGTGACTGAGTTGCTTTTGATCCACAATAAGAAATTCTTAATTTTCATAACAAAGAAGTAGCATTTTTAAGCACCTTAAAACTTTGATCCTAATATATAAGTAAATAATTGAAAACTTTAGAATTGAAGTTTATTATACTTCCAGTCAGTAATTTGTTGAGCTGGTCCAATTCAACCACTGTTCATTGAGAATTTAATAATGCTTTGTTTTGTGTTTTTCTCATATGAAAGAAACAAGCTGAGCTCCCTAATCTCAAGGAGTTTATAAACTCATTGGAGTGACATGATATATACGCATAAATCAATTACATGGAAATAAGAGGCAGGCTATGGCTAGATAAAAACAGTAAGTACTACTGAAGATGGGATGTCTGTTCTCATTTATGGCCCTGTCTTTAATTAGCACACCTACAGTCATCTCTTCCCATGTCCTGTCAGTTCCCTTAGAATCCACTCTGGAGGGGCGCCTGGGTGGCTCAGTCAGTTAAACATCTGTCTTGAGCTCAGGTCATAATCCCAGGGTCCAGAGATCAAGCTCCATGTCAGCCTTCCTGCTAGGCCGGGAGCCTGCTTCTCCCTTTCCCCACTGCTCACTCTCTTGGGTGCTCTCTCTCTCTCTTTCTCTCAACTAAATCAATAAAATCTTAAAAAAAAAAAAAAAAAAGACTCTCTCTGCCTCTGCCCCTTTCCACCTCTCTCAAATGAATAAATAAATCTTTAGGAAAAAAAAAAAAAAGAATCCACTCTAGATATTGCTACCATTCAAAGTAGGCTTTCTTAAATGCAGAACTCACTAGGAGTCTTCTGTTCAGATGTTCTCAGTTTACTTGCACATTCCTCAAACTAAAAAATTCCACTGCTTGCCCAGCGCTGTCTGTACATATCTTCACTATCAACTTAGCCCCATCTTTCGAGCCTCAGCTCCCATAAGTCTACACACAGACGAGTTCCAATTCAAATTTTCTTCCATTTTTCCTTCTTCACAGATACTATGTAGTCTAAGAATCATCAAGTCTTTTAATTCCACCTCTAGAATGCTTTAGTCCAACCAATTCTATCTCAGCAACATAATCCTAGTCCAAACCATCCTCTCTTTACTCTTGCTAGACCTGTCCTACACCCAACAAATGTTTTTATCTACAAAAAGAGAAATTATACTTTTATTTGTTTTTTATTTTCTTTTGCTAGTTAAGACTATTTTCAGGCATTTTTAGGTTCACAGCAAAATTGATAAGAAGGTGCAGAGATTTCCCATATACTCCTTTGTCCCACACGTGCATAAGCACCTCTGTTATCCACATCCCCCACCCAGAGTGGTACACTGGTTACAAGTGATGAACCTACACTGACAAATAATTACCCAAAGTCCATAGTTAACATTATGTTTCACTCTTAGTGTTGTATATTCCATGGGTTTGGACAAATATGTAAGGACATGTACCCATCATTGCGGTATCATGAAGAGTATTTTTACTGTTCTAAAATCCTCTGTGCTCCTCCGACCCATTCCCTCCCCACAACTGCTGATTTTTTTTATTATTGTTATCTCCATAGTTTGCTTTCTCCAAAGTGTCATATAGTTGGAAGTGTAGAGAATGTAGCCTTTTCAAATTGACTTCTTTTCTTGGTAATATGTATCCAAGGTTTCTCCATGTCTTTTCATGGCTTGGAAGCTCATATCTTTTTAGCACTAAATAGTATTTCATTGTCTGGATACACCACACTTTATTTATGCATTCAGCTACTGAGGGACATCTTGGTTGCTTCCAAGTTTTGGTTATTATGAGCAAAGCTGCTATAAACATCCATGGGAAATCTCTGTACCTTTCTCTCTATTTTGCATGAACTTAAAACTGCTCTAAAAAATAAAGGCTATTAAAAATAACAGTAACCAAGTCATACACACAAAACACGCAATTTCTATGTGTCAGGAATTTGGGAACTGCTATCTCGATCCTCTCTGCTCAGGGTTTCACAAGGCTATCTAAGGAGTTAGCCAGGCTGCATTATCATCTGAAGGTTTTTGCTTTCAAGCTCATTCAGGTTGTTGGCAAAATTCATTTCCTTGAGATTTATGACTGAGATAACCTGAATTCTTAACTGGATTTCAACTGGAGGTCACAATCAATGCTTGACATTGCCCACAGTTCCATTGCACATGCTTCCATAATCCATTTACAACATGGGTGTTTTCTTCTTCAAGGCTAGAAGGATACTCACTCTCTGATTTCATGGAATACTTTAACCATCTTTTAAGGGCTCCATTGATTAGATTATGCCCATACAGAATAATCTTTTTTTAAGTAATTCAAATTGTATAAAGATCTTAACTACACATGTAAAATTCCTTCTATTTTGCATTTAACATAACCTAGCCAGGAGAGTAACTATTATATTTACAGATCTCACCCATGCTCAATGGGATGGGATTGTATAGGATTATACACCAATAGCTAGGAATCTTGGTGGTCATCTGCTAATTCTACCTATTACAAAATTTTGACAACATTTAAAATAGCCCTGTGAGTGTTCTGGTCTGACATTTCTTCATGTATGTCAATGCTGGGTTTGTTCCTATTAACTTTTTGGTTTTAAATTATTAAATATCAGCTTTTCCTCCTTCACATATCTATTCATTCTTATTGTGTACTAACAATTATAGATGCTACATTGTTGAGTTTCTGCATTTATTTTTTCTATGTTGAAAAACTTAGTTTTGTTTTGGCAACAAATTAATTTGCTGGTTGATCAGCTTAATATTGCCTAGTTTTGTTTTTAGACATTTTAGGATTTTAGAATAATCCTAATCTAAAGTTAGAGTAGTCTTATCCATAAATTGTGACATACCTGGGGTCTCAGCTGATTTAGGGGGCTAAATTTCCCAGGGCTTTGATTTGGAGAGTTCATTGGGTAGATACTGAACGCATTTTCTGTGTTTGTCTTTTCTTAAGTGTCCTTAAAAATAATAAGCACTATTTAGCTTTCTGTGGCCCAGTGCCTGAAAACAAATACTCCATCTATTTTGTGCAGCTTTCTAGTTCCTTATGGCATAAGGTAGCTTGATACTTATTCTTCCATAAGTAGAAGCCTAATACACATTTGTAAGTGGCTGCACAGTAGCCCTTGAACAACAGGGGTTTAAACTGTGTAGGTCCACTTATGTACAGAGTTTTTAGATGAAAGTGGTGTAAATGCATTTTCCTTATGATTTTCTCAGTAGTGTTTTCTTTTCTCTAGTTTTATTATAGGAATACAATGTATAATACATATAACATACAGAATATGTGTTAATATGCTTCCAGTCAATAGGAGGCTGTTAGTAGTTAAATTTGGGGGGAGTCTAAGCTACAAAAGGATTTTTGATTCAGGAGATTGTGTTATTCAAGGGCCAACTGTACAAATATACAGGCAGTAGTCTATTAAGGATGCTCAGAAAGATTATATCCCACTTAGTAGAAGTGATTTTAAGGAAAAAATGAAATTTTAATGATAAAATAATTCAGAAGTTAAAATTGCAGTATTTACTAATTTGTAGCATGAGAGAAGTGTGGAAGAAATTGAAGTCATGTTATTTCAACTCTTTTGGAATTATTGGAGAAATGCTTCTAAATAAAATATAACGCATTAAAAGAATGTTTAATGAAGACCAGAGATAAAGAAAGCAGAAAAGAATGAAGATAGATAACAAGAAATCAAAATTTAGAGAATCCAGGATAATTTGAATCATATTATGATAAGTTTCTTCATTTAGTACATACATGCAAAACATTGGAATTAGTGCCTCATGTCCTAGAAAAAACGAGCTAGCTGCTATTAGACTAATGTATTTGACAAAAATGTTTAAATTATAATTTTATATTTTAATTATAATTTTATATAATTTTATATTTTTAGGCCTTCCTGTAATTATAATTTAAATATTTTTGTCAAATATATTAGACTAGTAACAACTAGCCTTGTATAGTTAGGAGTGGAGATTTCTGCAATACTAACTTTTAACATTATGCTTCCATAATTTTGTCAGGCTGAATAAATAATTCTTCATACCTGAGAACAATAAGGACCTAAAATATAAGAACTCAGCAAGATTGAAATAAAAAAGAAAAATGAAGCATGTGAACAGTAATAGAAAGTAAGTTGGTGTAGCTGTACTAACATAACAGAGAAAAATATTTAAGGCAATATGTATTACCAAAAATATAAAGGATTATAACCTGATAAAATGGTTAAACTCTACCAATATTGTAAAGATATTTATGCATTTTGCTGCATAAATATTTGTAGATTCAATGTAAATTCAGTTAAAACCAACAAAGTGCATGTGTGCACATGTGAGTGTGCACAAATGAGAAGCTAATTTTAAAATATGTTTGAAAATCCATAATCGCAAAGATAATTTTAAGTAAGAAGAAAAAAGTTGAGAGCTTACATGAACACATTTTCAGAATTATTACAAAACTAAAATAATTAATCAGCATGGAACAAAGATAAACATACACATGAAAGAAAGATATTTGATAGTAAAGAAAACCCATACACATGAGGTCACATGATTTATAAAAAGGAGTATCTAAAATATTGACATAAACTGTATTTTAATGATTTTTTTATATTCTGACTAAAAATAGTCTTGACTCTATCTCACACTAAATGATCACAAAATCATATTCCAGATGGATCATAATAATAAAGCTTCCAGAAGGCAACAAAGAAGAATATCTTCACCATTGGTAAGGCAAAAATTAATTAAACTTGATAAAGAATTAATGATAATGAAAGGCCTGGTAACTTGTGCTTCCTTAAAGACACCACTAAAAAATTAACCAGTAAGTGATAGTATACGTGTGATAGTTTCAAACCTATATCCAACAAATTATTTATATACAAACAATTTTAAAAAGGCAATTCAATGAAAGTTCACCAATAAATTGAATAGACAATAAACAAAAGAGAATGTTCACCTCTGTTGTCACCATGGAAAAGCTAAAACCTCACTGAGCAAATGATGATTCACCCAATGACTAAAATGAAAAAAAAAAAAAAAAGATTGACAATAACAGGCACTAGCAAGAGGGTGAAGTGGCTAGAATTCTCATACACTGCATGTGAGGAAATTACTTTGGCATTCTTTTTGACATGATTTATTAGCATGGAGCCTAAGATCCTAATAACTTAACAATATGACTCCTAAGAATGTAACCAGCAGAAGTGAACACATATGCTCATCAAAAGACTCAGGCATACATGCAATGAAAATTAGTATATATATTCACCACATGGACAAGAAGTTGATAGCACATACTAATAGTAAAAAACTTGAAATATTTCAGTGCATGTCCGTCAAAATGAGAAGAAATAAATGTATTGTGGAATATTAACACAATGGAACAATATATTAAAAAGAATTACTAGTAGACACAAGAATGTGGATAAATCCTATAGATAAATTGTTGAGCAAAGGAGAGCAGACACAAAATATTGTATACTTCCTGGTTCCATTTATATCACATTCAAAAACAGGCAAAATAATCTATGGAGATAGAATCCAAAATAATGTCGATTTTGGATAATAACTGGAATGGAGGTTAAGAGATTTTTGGATGTTAGTAATATAGTATATCTTGATTTGGGTGGTGATTAAATTTACATGCTTGCTCTTAATATATTTTTCCTTAAAGTGGGTACATTTTAATATATACTTATAATGTATGTTTACATAATTTGAATATAATTATATCTATCCGGCCATATTTATATTTTTAAAATGTGTAGTACATGGGACAACATTGTATAGTATATAAAATCACAAAGAACTTGTGCTAATAAGAATAGTAAATAACATTATATGGCTCCCTTCCAAAAACAATGATGGAACATACCATGCACACACACACACACACACACACACACACACACACAAACCCCACTGATACACACACGCATTTAAATATTATTCTTCCAAATCCTGAAGACTGTATTAATCAAGGTGATGGGGAACTCCAAAATTTATGATCAGATATGAGGAGCTCTTTTTCTCTAGATCACTGGTTTAAATGTTCCTGATACGCTAATAAAGAAAGTTCATTAACTTCCAATAGCTGTTTGGTGTTTTATGTAAAATGAGATGATGGCCTCAGCTGACACCATAAAAAGTCATGTCTATAATTTAAACTACAAGAATCACTTCCCAGCCTATCTTCTCAGAGGCCAGATATGAAAAGGGGACTGAGATAGCAGAACTCTCTTGCCCTTAAATGTGGCCTTCTATATTTGTTGTGTAATATAATTTATCACAGTGGTGCTAGGAACCTGATGATTATTTAAATAATTGCTTATGTTGTATCTATGCTACCATTTTTGTTTCCAGCAAAAGGTAAACTTTTCCTTCTCTCAGGCTCATTTTATTAATATGAAACAATAGCCAAAGGTTAAAAAAAAAAAAAAAAAAAAAAAAAAGGTAGGCCCTGCCTACCAAATCCTTAGCAGTTGTCAGGAGTGGTGGTTATCCCTCACATGTTGTGTCTCCACATGAAGGAACTTCCATTAGAGGAACAATCCAGGTCCCCACTAACTCTAAATCCCTCCCCAGGGAGGGGAAACTAATTTACCCAGTTTATAGATATGGCTCAGCAACTTCTGTGTCCACACTTTACAACCTGGCAGCTAGTAGAGAAGATACAATTTGGTTCTCTCTCTCCAAATTGTGGAAAGTTTGGCCTGACAGGCTCTGCCTTTGTGAAGTCTGATGACAGCCTATTTGGCTGTCCCAAGCTATAATCTCCTTACACCTTCATCAGTAATAGAAACAGTATTTTGATCTCTATTTGTCTGACTTCTGTATATATTTCTCAGTGGTTTCTAATTGTCTGGTTAGATAAAGAATGTTCTTTTGGAGCCTGTAAATCCAAAATATCATGGAATATTATAATTTCAGGACCTAATTATTCTTATCTTTACATGAGAAATCCTAGTTTCCAATGCATTTGAGGATTTAGCCTCAACCTGGCTATGTCTATTGAATGAAAACATGAAGAACCCAAAATGTGAGCATGAATTATCTCTTTGGAATTTCTCATTGAAACATGAAAGACCACGTGAAAATTGCCCAACTCAGGTCAATTACTATACTTTCAGGACATGAACAGCCACAGTATTACCACTGTTTCCCAGTTGGTGATGACAAGGGCATTGAGTAGAGGATGTCTTGGGCCAGATGTAGAATTTTTTTAATCCTGAAAGTTTACGTCATGTATTCTCTTGCACCCTCAAGGAGAAATTAGTTTGAATAACTTCAGACATGTTATGAATAAGATGAATAAAGTTAAAGAAATCCTTTCATAAGTGCCAAGTGAAATAATTCAAACTACCGAATTACAAAATAAATAATGTCCTAAAGGTCATAGGCTGTTATTTTCACCCTACTTCAAAGTTAGTTTTGCTTAATCCTAGGGAAAATGTATCTAAGTTCCTTTTTAAATTCTATATATCCTGAAACATTTTATTTATAAAAGCAAACACTATTTCAAGAGTGTTTTTGTTGTGGAAATGTTTATAAGGTAGCCATTCCTCTTGTATTTTATAGAACTCTCAATTTCTGCTATTTAAATTACCTACCTAATTAGGTCTCCAATGAAAAGGTGTGTAAACACACTCATTTTTAACCTTAAAAATAATTTCCAACACTCCTGGGTGCTGTTGAAAAAAACAGCTAATAAAAAAAATTGCTTAAGCTTTGTGAGGATAATGTAGTGAATCAGGTATCTCTAAAGAAATCCTCTGGATAGAAACACTGAACTGTGCAAGCTAATGTGAAAATATTGTAATCCCAATGCATTTGAATAGGGAATTCAGTTCTTTAACTTAAAAGTAGGTAAGTGGTGCTTATATCATTACATCAGTCACATTAATCATCAAGTTTTCATACAGAGAAATATAGTTGAACACAGCAGCCGGTTAAGTCGTTAGGGATAATGACTTGCATAACAGTCTAAGAATGTGAAAATAGTTTGCCTATTAAGAAATTAAGGTGAATTTTGTGTATCAGCTATACTCCTCAGATAAAGTCTGGGAAACAAAAATTCACAGTGTACTCATCCTTGCCAATTACATCAACATGTCTTTGTAGAAGACGCTGGATCATCTTTCTTGGAAGCAAATAATTAACAATAGGTCAGCACGGGTCTCTTAACTTTTAACATGCAAGTTATGACCTTGAAAAAATGTATATGGCTGTCACTTTTTTACCTAGGATATTCTGATTGCAGTAGAAATAATTATCTTGAAGCCATAGAATTTCTATTTAGGGGGTCATGGGAGATGTGATGAGCTCAATGAAAAAAAAAATGCGAGACAAAGGTTTCAAAACTTTGGAGGCTCTCTAAATTCTCCGATGAAATGATCAGTGTTTTAAGCCATGTTCTTAGCTTCAATCTGATCACAGAATTGACTGGAAAACATCAGAACTAAGCTCAAAAAGACACAAGAACCCACAGAGGGTTGGCATGGAAATCAGGGAAGGTAGCTATGTGACATGTATTTTTAAAACTCTGCTCTGGACCCCAAATGCCTACCAGTAGCAGGGAAAACCAATACCCCTGGTAAAAACAACTCCTGAAATCAATGGCATCACCATACCAAATGAAACCTACTCCTCCCATGCATCACCCATCTTTCAAGAAAGCCTGGCTAGGAAGAGTAATAGGCTCTTGTCAGTATCACTCCAATACTCATCCATTGTGAGGCTCTCTCCAAATAAAAATGAAATTTGTGTGCTCAGCAGTCAGACAATTTCCAAATCAATGAACACTTGTATACTTCAAATATTAAGATGTTGCTCCATCTTTATGATAGAACCTGAATTTTGAATTAATGGCAATAAGGCTAGAACAGTTGGTTTCTCTTTAGCAGAGAAGTGGAGTATCCATTCAGATTTCAAATAAATTGGGAAGTAGAAGTATAGTGTAATGAGCCAGGACTGAAAATCCAGAAAGATGAGAAATAAGAAAAGGTTATTAAATAATATTTTCTGTATTTTGCAATGATCTTATTAGTAATGTCTCTCTAAACAACAACAAACATTCTAGGCTAAATCTGCTTTGCTCAGAAAGGGATTATAGTTAATTAACTGCCCAGCACAACTCATTGTGTATGTCTAGCTATAGGGTTAAACTTAAAATAGGAGATGGAGTAGCAGGCAAAACCTAAAAATGAGTATGCTCTGGGTCTGGTGGAGTGTGGATATGAAGGATTTGATACTTTGATGATATTAATGTCCCAATTTTTCCCTCATCCCTCTAACATTTTGTAACCTCACAGTGACCTCACATTCTGGCTTGGCCACATGACTCGATTTGGCCCATGGGATGCTAGCAAATGCAATGTAGAGGTTTGAAAAAGTACTTCTACGTTTCTGTTCTTCCTCTTGCTTCTCTGCCTTCACACCTTGTCCAGAGTAGCTTATTGGAGGATGAGAGAAATATGGCCCAGTCTAAGTGATCGCCATAGAAGACAACGAGCTGACTGCCAGGCATGTAAGTGAGTCCAGCTGGGATCAGAACTACCCAGACAAGCCCAGCCAAAATCCCCCATCCTGAGACTCATGAGCTCAATAAGGGCTTATTGCTTTAAGCCAGTCGGATATGGGGCAGTTGTTATACAACATTGTTGTGCAAGAGATAATTGATACAGTGGACATTAAGGGAGGGTATCAATGATACGTTTTATACCATAAACTAAGAATCACCACCACTGAGATATACCAGAGTTATCTAGAAAGCTTTTAAAAGTATACTCAGACCACTCTCTGATCTACTGAATTGCTTGTTTTGGAAACATGATAATTGTTTTGTGTAAAGGGGCATGGTTTCCATTAAAATTGAGACCCACTGATTTAAGCTTATTGTCTTAACAATTGGAAGGGAATATTTGTAGAGTGGTTGCACATTTTCTCACTATCTAATCTGCCAATAAAGAGAACCAATTAAATTTTATGTTATGACTTAACTATCCTTACAGCCATAATCTATTTTCCTAATCTGTGGATACTGGTCACGTGGGCATGGGCTGAAAAGTCAGAGGACCATAGGCAATGATGGACTTAAAATCCTATTCTTGGAAAAATGCCACCTGGCAAGAGCTGAACAGTCATTTCCATCATCTTGATAAAAGTGGAAAAAATATATGAATGCATTTAATCTGGTCTCTAAGAATAACACAAGCTCCTTTTCTGAAGAAAACAAGCTAGCAAAGGAAGCCCAAGTAATTTCATCCCAAATTTTTCTCCCAGAAAAGTCTCATCTCTACTGCCAATTGTTCTATTCCTCAAATGTGATAATAGCATGCCATCTTGGAGTCTTTTCCCCATGCTGCCATTTGCCTGGGAATCTTCTCATGCCTGGCTCTTTCTAATTACAAAGAACTCAGAGCAGCCTTCTATGACTCCTTTCTCTATAAGGGAATCTTTGCCCATTTCTCTTCACCACCATTATACATCTTCATCTATTCAATTACTTCTTTATTACCACCTTTGGAGCTATTAGTATTGAAAGAGTGATTCTATCTGTGGCATAACTATGGTCAAATTGAGCACTAATAGCATATAATACTGGAGAAAAACTTATTTCACTTATTATTAGTTTTTAACAAGTGTTACCATTGGTCAGGTGAGCAGAAATTGGAATATCAGAGCCAAGATTTTGCTTAAACTTGCCAGTGAAAATCATGTTTGTCTTGTACTGCCTATTCTTAATTCTTCACTTTATACAGCATTCTTAATTTAATGGGAAAAAAATATAATAAAGGACAAGATGAACTAGGAGGGGAGATGATGCATATATCCTCAGTAGTCTATGACACTCGATTAAGGCCATAGTCATCATCAAATATATTGTGATTCACAGAACATCTTGGAGGCAGAATGTGCTGCTGGACAGTGTTACTACAGTAGCTATCAGGAAACCTGAGGACTCATTCTGGCCCTGATTGCTAGCCAACTGCATGATTATGGAAAAATCATTTAACTTCCTTTCCCCATCTGCAAAATAATAGGAGCACTGGTTGATCTCAAATTAGTCTGTATCCTATTAATGCTTTCCCCAGCATTTGGCCTTGCACCCTTTCTGGCAGTTAATTTTTTGTTGGCTCTGATTCTAGTAAACTCCTTTGGTGAGGGAAGCAGCAGGAGGTGGCAGAAAGAGCATAGGTTTTGGAGTCAGAGAGACTTGTGTTTGAATCCCAGCTTTGCCCTTCCTGGCTTTGGGATCTTAGCCAATTTTCTTAACCTTGCCAAGTTTTAGTTCACTCAACAGTAAAATGATGATAGTAATGTCTTTCTCACAGGGTTTTGAGGATGAAATGAGATAATATGGAAAATGCTTGAAAACATTATTTTCATTTCTCAATAAATGCTAAGTTCCTTACCCCTGGTTCTTTTCTGTATCTTTCTAGAATCTCTACTGTCTCCATCAAAGCTTTTTCTTTTTCTATCCCTCTCTAAGTACAAATATTTCCCCAGTGCAGTCATAGACTCTTTTGAGGGTAAGCTCTTCTTAAGTGATCATCTTTCACAACTTCCCCTATAACTGTGTTGATTGCTTATAAATATATATTGCCACAGTAAACCTCTCATTCAAACTATAATCACAAATTTTAACTATATCTGGACATCATGCCATAAGCAACCAATTGATTCCTCAAATCTATCACATAAACATAAAACAACGTAAAGCTACTCTTAATATGTTTTTTTATTTCCGGTCTTAGTTTGATAGTGTCACATCCTCCCCATAACTGAAGCTCAAGACACATCCTTAACTCTTGGATATTTCTCTTTTTTCATTATCCAATAAATCACCACTAACTCTCCTAGCTCCACACTATTACTTCTTTCATCCTCCTCCCTCTCATTTGCACTATGTATCTCATGCTATATATTAATCACAGCTATTCCAGCTATAACCTATAAGAAATCAAACACAAACCAGTTGAAATCCAATTCTAAGCATGAAAAAAGTAATTGTTCCAAAAGTGCATAAATCAATGTAACAGAAAACTCTAGGCATATTTGGATCCAGACACGCAAAGCAATCACCAATCCCTTTGTGTTTCCCATTTATGCTTTTCTCTTCCTTGACATAAGTCATAGGCAGACTTTCCTCAGGTACCAGTGAAGATGTTAATCTCAGCACTAGAAACACATCAAACAAATAACAAGGATCCCAAAGAATAAGAGTCTCATTCAAAACAGGTTTAATAAATTCCACAAAGGAATTCTGATTGGCCCTGCTTATTTCTCATGCTTGCTTCCACTTTAGACAATGAGATAGATATACACATGGTGGGAAGGAAGGCTGCTCTATCCAAATCACAGGGGGGATGCCAAAGTCCTAATGAGTTCATTTACCTTTAAACTCTTGCCACTCTAATCCATCTTCCTGTTGAAAAAGGAGTTCATCTAGGAAGTGTTACTCTAGTGGAGGTCCTTCCACATGAAAACAGAAGTGTTATAAGGCACTAACCACCCCTATACGCCCCTTCCTTTCCCTTCAAAACAATTCACTAACCTAATGTGATTTATGAAATTCTTTTGGAAACCATTTGACAGGCTCCAGATTTCAGTTAGGAAAAAAATATTCCTTAATTGCATTCAGGTCATCCAATCCATCTACAAATATATATCAAATGCTTATTTTGTTACAGGTACTTCTCTAGATACTAGAGACACAGAGTAACAAAGTAAACAATACTGTACCCTGATGGAGCTCACACTTGATGGAATATTGCAACTTCACTAACCCTTCTACTTTCTGTGAAAATTTTCTCAGTCCTTTGATATTGCATTCAACTTTTATTCTCCCCACATTTTTAGGGGACTCTGTAACTTTGAGTATATTATACTCTTCAGCCTTTAGTCTCTGCCTCTCTCTTGCCACTTTATCTGTTAAAATATGTGCTATTTAACTTTG
This sequence comes from Canis lupus baileyi, assembly GCF_048164855.1. Classification (NCBI taxonomy): domain Eukaryota; kingdom Metazoa; phylum Chordata; class Mammalia; order Carnivora; family Canidae; genus Canis; species Canis lupus. Next base: position 79,541,403 of record NC_132839.1, read on the forward strand.
TTTCATAGCATCAACTTCAAAGTGTCATTGGTTTCCTTCAAGAAACATGTTATTTGTATTTCAGTTGGATTTGGTACCAGGCTACAGATTGGGTTTAGGACTGGCCTACTTTTCTCATTTTGAGATAAGTAACTAATTGGGTAGTGTTTTCTCATGGTGACAGCAGTTCATATAATATTAACTAGCATTCCACTGGCCAAAGTAAAACATTTAACTAAGCCCAATATCACTGGTGTAGGTTGATAAACTGCATGTACTCTAGACTATAGAGGGAGATATTGCCAAGTCATGTATTAAAGAATGTGCATATGCTATTATGTTTTACAGAACAGAGTGATAAGTTGGAAGAAATAATTGAGTCAACCATGAAATCCAATACATTTTTCGAGAACCAGCTAATATACAAATTTCCTCATGTAAACATTTCCTATCCTCCAGTCAGAAATCTTCTAGATCTCCAAAGCACTATGAACCTTGATTAATGTTCATTTATTTTATTGGTATTATAATTAAATGCTTACAGGACATATCTTCTAAAGAGGTTCTAATGCTTATTCATTCTGCATCTACTACTGTGCCTAGAAGAGCCCTTTACCTGTAACATGTACATAACTATAACATAGTAGTCTAGTCAGTAAAACACCATAATCAAGACCTTCCAACATGGAGACCCACTCATTCACTGCAGATCCAAGCTCCGTAATTAATAGCTGGATGTCCTTAAAGAACAGCACCCGTCTCCTAGTATGTTAAGAAAGCATGTAAAGCACTTAAAGCACTGCCTAGCATACAGGAGGAGCACAATCACACACATTTACTGTTATAATTTGCTGGCCTCATAAAAGATCTCTAAGTTTCACTGAGTTCTAAACTCTTGAATTAGCTGAGTATGATGATTAGTTCAGGTGTCAACTTGACGGGCCTAAGGGATGTCCAGATAGCTAGTATAACATTATTTCTGGAATATGTTCATGAATGTGTTTCTGGAAGAGATTATTAGCCTGTGACTCCATGGACTGGGTAATGGAATTTACTGTCACCAGTGTCAGTGTCATCAACCAATCCACTGGGGGGTCTAAATGGAACAAAAGGAAGGACAAATTTTCTCTTTTCTTGAGCTGGGGCATCCATTTTCCTCTGCTCTCAGACAGCAAAGCAAGTGGTTTTCAGGCTTTCCTACCCTGGGACTTACATGATCAGCCCCCTGGTTCTCAGGCCTTTGAACTCACAGTGAATTATATCACCAGCTTCACTGGTTCTCCAGCTTAAAAATGGCAGACTGTGAGACTTCTTGCCCTCCATAACTGTGTGAGCCAATTCTTACAATAAAGCATAAAGCATTCTCACACTCTCTAGCTTTCTCTCTCTCCGTGTATATTCTGCAGGCGCTCATATTAAATAAACGCTAATTAGGTATTTCTGAAGATATAAAAAGATGAGCCTATAAGAAAAAATATATATGTATATCCTGTGTCTCTGAAAAACACTGACTAAATATACTAATGCTCATTGATGTTTTTCATGGAAGCTGAGTATCAAATATCATGTGCCAATTAAATATATAAAAGTACTTGAAAGTCTAAAAAGCTTATCAAATTGTTTTTATAATTATTTGCTCTACTTTCTACCACATTTTGCAATATAAGACACAGAGACACAGAGAAGAACAATGTTAAAGGAATCTAAGAAACTCAAGATTACAGGCTTGGTCTAACTGGATCAACAAATGACATGACACATTTGAGCTGAAATCTACAACTGTAAACTCCTAGTGGCCAGTGTCCTTTTTTTCTAGAGGTTTATCATTATGTAGATGCTCAATCATTCTTTATAACAATAATCAGTGATCAGATATAAGCATTTTGAAATTTTGAAGAACTATACAAAGGCAAGGTGACATTATCAATAGGTTGCATTTTTATATTGATAATAATCCCCAAGTTATTTGGAGGACTCATATCAGATTAAAATTTTAAGACTTAAGTGCATTGTTTTTAAAATTGAGGAAAATATTATTACCTTATCCGAAGTATTGTTTCAGAATTCTCTTTAATGTATCATGTTAATTTTTATGTAAATATCATTATTTTATTGGCACGAGCCTGGTATAAAATTTGCTTTCTTTTCATGAGTAAATGAAAACCATTACGTTGGCAGTTTTGAAGTAAAATACACCAGTGATTAGGAGATGTTGTTCCAGACACAGAACTTGTTTTCCACACTTTCCATATCTAGTCCAAAAATATAATCCTTTCTGAAGCTTTCTAAAGTCAACATGCTAAATGGCTTTCTTTGTTCTTTCATTTAAATTCTAGCCAGAAAGTCTTTTCAGTAAACTTGCTATAACTGCAATTTTAGGTGTAAAATATTAATGTAACTGAAAATGAAACACATATTGTTTATTAATAAACTTACATGTGTAGGCAACATTTGCATAAAGTGATTTAAAATCGAGGATGTCATCTAATTGGTATTCTTAATGAACAATAAAAATAGTCTAAGAGTAAAAAAAGGGGCGTGTAGGACCAAGTGTCTATAAAAGCTAGGAAAAAATAGATAAGAAACCCTAAAATTCCTCAATAATGCAAATTTGGCTTTTTTTTTTTTTGGCTATGCATATCTAATCTGCTGACTGTCAGCTATAATTAGTGAGTTTGTGTTTCTGTGTGTGTCATAGTCAGCATACCCAAACCTTTGATTTTCCTTTTTTTGTTTTGTTTCTGTAATATTATTCTTCATTTCTGCAAAAAGCTTAAGATTTAGGGAATGGTGGTGAATTGATTTGAAAATTCTGAGAGAGAAGAGACCATAATGTCGTCTCTGAGAACAAACTGAATGTTGCTGACCCTCTTGGAAATAAATCCTAATGATTGAACCAGAGAAGGTGAGAAGGTCAGAAAGTGAGAGGTACAACGGCTACTTCAGCCACTTGGATAATCTACCAGGTAATGCTTCCAGATCAGATGGATCAAGATTTACGTCTAGGTGCTGACAATAAAATATGACAGCTAACCCTTTTGAGTTTTGCCTATGCGGTAAGTACTTTATATGCATATCATTTCATCATTGCAACAGCACTGTACGATATGAATCATGTCCCCCTAAAATTGAGTAATTGAAGTTTTAACCCCCATTTGACTACATTTAGAGGACCTTTAAGGGGGCAATTAAGGTTTAATGAGGCCATCAATGTGGGGCCCTAATCCAACAGCTAGTATCCATATTAGAAGCAGAAGAGAGGGATCCCTGGGTGGCGCAGCGGTTTGGCGCCTGCCTTTGGCCCAGGGCGCGATCCTGGAGACCCGGGATCGAATCCCACATCAGGCTCCCGGTGCATGGAGCCTGCTTCTCCCTCTGCCTGTGTCTCTGTCTCCCTCTCTCTCTCTCTGTGTGACTATCATAAATAAATAAAAATTAAAAAAAAAAAAAAAAAAAAAAAAGAAGCAGAAGAGACACCAGAAAGCCATGTACATAGAGGAAAGGCCATGTGACAGCACAGTGAGAACGTGGTCCTCTGCAACCCTAAAGACAGGTTTCACCAGAAACCAGACCAACTGACACCTTGATCTTGTACTTACAGCCTCCAGAATTGCAAAAAAACAAATATCTGTGTTTAAGTCATTCCATGTGCAGTGTTCTGGTTTGACAGCCTGAGCAGATTAATACAAACACCATCAAGAGAACGCTATTATTATTTACATTTTATTATCAGGAATGAGCCTCTGAGAAAGGAAGTCATTTATTCAAGAGATTGCAAAGCACATCTTGAACCCAGTTGTTTTATTTGCTTTGCAAGTCTACCTCTCTGATATAGGTAGATATGTGAAATGGTATATTTCCACTTTGTTTATCCACTATAAGACATAACATTGTTTTATTGCACCCACATAAAGTTTTCTGCCATTACATAAAAATCAGGCAATTCAGCAGGTTCTACTTTCTTTGCTAATCCTAGATAGAATAAGCTTTGTTTAGTCACCTACAGGATAGTCTAACTTGTCCCCCAAACGAAGCTTGCAATGAATAAGCAGCTTAATGTTGGTAATATGATTTACAAACTCTGGGTCTCAGACTCATACTTTCCCATGCTTCCATAAAACAATTTTTAAAAACTCTTCATATTTTATCAAATGAATAATTGGAAATATTTGAGTTTCAATGAGTTGTAATTTATTCCATTTATATTCTGCATGTGCTCAAATTAAATAAGAGCTAATTAGGTATTTCTGAGGATATAGGAAGATGAGCCTTTGAGAAAACTATGGCAAATGAAAGTGCTTGCAGCAATTACATCTTCTTATTTGCCCAATTCAAGATTAATAAAATGGAGCAGTTTATCAATGAGGCAATTTATCAATAATGTGAAAACATTAAGTGAGAGGCATGGGCATACATACTAAGAATGGCTTTTTAGATCATTGCTTTCCATTCTGCAGTGTTTTTAAAATAGAAAACTGAAAAACAGTTTAAATTCAGAAATGCCTAGGACTATATAAGAAACATTTCATTGTTTTACTACAAATTGCTTGCAAGCAATAACTCTGAAATACTTCAAATGACAAATAATTATTGATGGCATACAGTGCTTTTTCCATAGACATACTTTCCCAAAGACAAATGTCAGGCAACCTCACACGGGCCCCTTGATGACAAATTCACCATTTCTTCATCTAAAACACTCAGACTCTCATTTCTTTCTTTCTTTTTTTAAAAGATTTTATTTATTTTACAAAGAGAGCCAGTGAAGGGGGAAGCAGAGGCAAAGGAGAGAGAGAGAATCTCAAGCACACTCCCCACTGAGCAGGGAGCCCAACACAGGGCTTGATCTCACAATTCTGAGATCAGGACCAGAACTGAAACCAAGATTTGGACACTTAACCTGCTGAGACACCCAGGCACCCCTATACACTCTCCTTTCTCAAGACCATGGAAATCAAACTTTTTTTTTTTTTTTTCAGATTTCCAAACTCCTTTCTTTGAATGTTTTTCCTTATTCAAAATTTGCTGTAGGTAAACTACTATGTCCATCCCCTCCTCCTCTTTTTTATTTCCTTTTTAGGAACTTCACATTAAGTATAATGAAGAATCAGAAATGACAACCATAAAATTAGCAGATCCTTGTTTTTATTCCTGATCTACTTCTTTAGATAACAAGGAAGCCCAATGGCCACTTACTTTTCTTTTTTAATTCTAAGAATACATGTACTTCACATCTCTGCACTTACATATGCTCTTCCATATTATCAAGCAGTGGCCCTAGAATCACTCTTTTTTTTTTTTTTATAAAAAGCTATGATTTAAAAACCATTTATCTTACACTTTAAAAAGATCTGTTAGAGGACAAAATCAGTTTTTGGAAGCCTGGGAGGAGCTGAGAGGAGGGAGATGTCATAGCTTTAGTCAACACTGTGCCCATATGTGAGATTCAGACATGTCTCTATATGTCTAGCAGCCTGTTTCAGAACTCTATTGTAATAATCCCCTGAGAAGCATCCTGGGAGAGTGCTCATCATAAAGGAAAAGTCAGGCAGTCAAGCTTGGCTTAGTAAAAAAGCTTTCATTATCAGCCAAGAGAAGCAATTCTGAGTACAGCATGATGTTCATCACTCATATTTGTCTTTGAGCCTAACCACCCATAGACTTCTATCTGAGTCCTATTAGGGAAAGAAAGGCACAAGTAAAAACTGAAAAGGCTGTTTTTCAATTAACGCTCCCTAAGATACTGTGACATCAACTACTTTGATACATGTCTGTAAATAGCAGAATAAAGGTTCATCCTTTCTTGGGTAAATAACACAATGCAGATTCAGTGCTAAAAGTACTCAGGAAAACACTATGGCTTGGGACCACCTCACAGGCTTTGGTCCATCAATAATTGTAAGATTCAATGAGAGATAATGCCATTCCAAAGCAATGGTTTATCTATGTGAACCACAGGCTGCCAGTCTACTTCTCCAGTAAGTGTTAGCATGGAAGGAGCTGATAATGGTGGTATGTCTGCATGTAAAATAACCTAAAAGACTTGCTTTGAGTGTACACATGGCATATCTTGGGGATATGCAGGAATAACCACCAAGGAAAGGTATTATGGTGGTGCATTTTATGCATCGATTTGGCTGAACCACAGTGCCAGAATATTTGGTCAAACATTCTAGATGTTCTATGAAGCTGTTTTTGGATGACATTTACATTTATATTGGTAGACTTTGACCAAGCAAATTACCCTCCATAATAAGGTGGTAGGTCTCATCCAATCAGTTGAAGGCCTTAACAGAATGAAGACTGATCTCCTCTGAGCAAGAAGGGACCCTGCCAGCAGACTCCATTGGGCTTGAACTGAAACTCATGCCTGGGTCTGCAGCCTATAAGCATACCCTGCAGATTCTGGGCTCACCAAGCCTCCTCAATTCCATGAGCCAATTCCTTAAAATCAATACACACACACACACACATGCACGCACACATACACCTCTTGTTGATTCCATTTTTTCTGGAGAATGCATACGAATACAGGCACTTTGTCAGATATGGTAGGCAGAATAATGGCCTACCAAAGGTATCTGTGCCTTAATTCCCAGAATCTATGAATATGGTAAGAGGAACTATGCAGATATGATTACTTTAAAATACCAGAAGGTAAAAATTATTCTGTATTACCCACATAGGCCCAGTAGAATTACCAGGATTCTTACACATGAATGAGATGCAAGAGAATTAGAATCAGAGAAGGAGGTGTGATAACTAGAAGCAGGGACTAGAGTGACTCAATTACTGGCTAGTGGCCACAAGCCAATGAATGAATGTAGGTAATCTCTAGAAGCTAGAAAAGCAGGGAAACACATTCTTATGTATAGTCTCTAGAAGGAATGCAGTTTTACTAACACCTTGATTTTAGCCCCATGAAATGTTTCACTTCTGACCTCTAGAACTGTGAGATGATTTTTTAAATATTTTATTTATTATTTATTCATAAGAGACACAGAGAAAGGGAGAGACATAAACAGAGAGAGAAGCATGATTCCCATGGGGAACCCGATGCTGGACTCGATCCCAATACCCCGGGATCATGACCTGAGCCAAAGGCAGATGCTCAGCTGATGAGCCCTGATAATTTGTATTGTTTTAAGCAACTAGGTCTGTGATCATTATTATTCTTCCAGCAGTCGATAATTTAAAATATTTCTTGCTGCAAAATATACTGCATAATCTGTGTAATGATTTTATTTTTTATGCAAGTCATAGCTTTCCTAAAATTTAAACTAAGTAATAACAACATAGTTTTAATATGCAAAATCCTACAGTTTATCAAACAAAAATGCATCTTCTTCATTGCATTCTTAATATCTCAAGGACATTTTATTCTGTCACAGATAGTTCTAACTTCTGCTCTCTTTACTGTAGGTATTTAGTGATTCTGAAATTTTTTTCAACTCCATAAAATGTTGTATCTGAGGAATTTCATCAGATTAGTAATGACTGTTATATTTTCCAACTCTTCATTTTTATGCTATTTTATCTGTTTATATTTTTTTTAAAAAGTAGTTTGAATATTTCATTATATTGTAATTTGATAACAAAGACAAGACTTCTGCTTATCTAATGCCCTTGCAAATTGATTTAAGTCAATGTCTGGAACTCAGAATAGTGCTATAGTTTCAAATACCATTCCAAAGACTTCTTCAAGGTAGATGGAAAGAAGGTTAGGCAGTAGAGTGAGTAGGGCAGTAGAGAAAAAGCAAATTGGAATATGTTACCATGTCTGAATTAGAATGGCATTTCCTATGATCCATTTATTTTGGAGAGCAGACTATTTTGCAGTGTTTACACATTAGTATGGCAGGCAGTTTGGGTCCTGTGGCACTAAGGGAAGAGCAAGTCATTGGCAAGGAAGTCAGAATCTTCTCATTCTTAAAGAAGAGATTATCTGGTCCCAAACATAAATTGCTTTTTATTTCTCCTCTTCTACTGACTATGTATGAGAGGGACTCCTAGGTGGCTCAGTGGTTGAGCATCTGGCTATGGCTCAGGACTGATCCCAGAGTTCCTGGATTGAGTCCTGCATCCAGCTCCCACATGGAGCCTTCTTCTCCTCCCTCTGTCTATGTCTCTGTCTCTCTCATGAATAAATAAATAAAATCTTTTTTAAAAAATAAACTTAACTATGTATGAGAGCAGCAACACCATCTATGGAATAAAACTGGAAGTAATTGTTTCCATTAGTGTCATTAGTGCTGGCCCTCTTCCACAAATATGGTAAGAGGGTACCTTCCTACCATAGGAAGTTAAATGCAAATGTGTGACTTACCATGACAAATTAAATGTGTGTGAAAGTAATACATGTCACTTCCAACCAGAAGCTTGAGGAGCCAGTAAGTGAATAGCTATGTCCACTCTTCCTGTGTAGAGATATTAAAAGCATGTGTCAATGATGGAACCCCCTACAAACCCATTTTGGACAGAGTAATTTAAATGAGAATTCTGGGGTTGCCTCTTATGGCAGCATATATTAGTATATCCAAACGGAAACAGCTCAAATTCAGATAGTATTATGATGGTTATTGTGTAATTTGTGTCTTGGGAGACAATTCTCCATGGTCTCTCAAGTACTTTTAGGTCTTATAAGCAGAGATACTGATTGCCCTTTGTTCTGGACTTATCTTTTTAAGGATATTAGCATAGCAAAGAGCCTTGGAAAGTAGGAATAGTGTCTCCTTTTGGACTAAAGAGCCGGTTTGCTAAGCAGCCCAATATAAAGGATTCAACTTCCATGCACTTACAGTTTATCAGTTGTGAAGCAAAGCCACTGCATGTGCAGTGTCAAGTGGGCACCTCTATTATATATTCACAGACTTGTAGAACAAAGGAAACCAATGCAGCCAGGGCATTCATGCAGCTGTGGCACTCACTGTGTGTAATAAAGCTCTTGTCACCCTACCCAGAAGTTCTGCCTGCCAGGATCTGTGGCTAACTTGTTAATTAAAAGTAGTCAAAATCTCAAATCCTTTCACTGATGTCAGCATTTTTTAAAAATGAGGATACTGAAATAAAACAACTTTATGACATTCAGAGATAAGATGATAAGATCAAATTTGAAACAGAACTTACTTTCATACCAGCAAGTTAGCATAGTGGTCCTCGTAGGGCTTAAAATTTTGCAAGTACGCCGCAGAACGGATTACATAGTATACGATCAATAAATACATGACTTGAATTAAGTCACTCAATTTTTTATCCCTTCAAGAAAGAAGTAACTCAATATTGTTGCCTTAACTTCATAATAGAATTATAGTCTCACTGCACAATTTATACATATGATTGAATATAATTCTTATCCTGGATTCATAAAAATGACAGCAAATCATGTTTTAGTTCAAGGACCACATTGCAGACACCGTTTGGTTTGCAGTACCAGTGGTAACAAAAAAAGAAGAAATCTACAGTCAGAAAAGATCTCCATCAACTTTATAATGCTGATTTAGATATCCCTAAATCTTGATACTTAGCATAAAGTGCATTGATTGCTTGACTATTAATGGTTAAGATTACGATATTATTAAAACACATGGAAAGCTATATGAGAAAAGAATGACCAATGTCAAGTTAATGTCCAAAAATTTAAGGAGTATGAATACAAATGAAAACATTAAGAAAAATCACTTCTGGAATGTATAAAGCACTTTATATATCAGAAATCTTTCCATATATTATCCAAAATATTATTCATACTAAACTTGTAAATTATTTTTTAAAGATTTTTTATTCTTTTACTCATGAGAGACACAGAGAAAGAGGGGCAGAGACACAGACAGAGGGAGAAGCAGGCTCCATGCAGGGAGCCCAATGTGGGACTCGATACAGGGACTCCAGAATCATGACCTGAACCAAAGACAGACGCTCAACTGCTGATCCACCCAGGCATCTCTAAATTTGTAAATTATAGCCAGCATTAGAGTACCCATTTACAGATATGGAAAGAAAGGCTCTGTTGACTTAAAAACACTTTATAATCCGCAATAGGACCTCATGAGCTCACTGTTCTTTCTATAATGCAACATGAACTCCCTGCATATCTATGAGGTATGTCACATAGGTAATTTGTATAGTTGCACTCTTACCATCTATGAATTCACTAAATATCATCTTAAATCAAGGTGAGCAATATTAAAGTCTAAAGAATTAAATCATACCTTCCTTACAATCAGCATTAAATGAGTTTCCAAATAGAAAATAAAATCAGTGCTTGGATGGCTCAATTGTTTGAGTGACCGACCCTTGATGAGCTCAGGTCATGATCTCAGGGTCATGAGATGGAGACCTGTGTCAGGTTCTGCACTCAGTAGGGAGTCTGCTTGAGAGTCTCTCTCTCTCCCTCTGCTGGCCCCTCAAATAAATAAATAAATCTAAAAAAAAAAGAAGAAAGAAAGAAAGAAAGAAAGAAAGAAAGAAAGAAAGAAAGAAAGAAAGAAAGAAAGAAAGAAAAAAACGGAAAATTCTGTGTAAGATGTACAGGAAGAATGTGCATTATCCAGAGACTCAACTCTACAGTTCTGGGAGTGATGGAAGGAACACAAAGGGCTACATAGCATTTCACAATGTGCCAAAAATGTTAGTTATTGAAAATAGCCCACACTGCTCACTTTGTTCAGTAGTTATGATAAATAAAGAAGCTTACTGGTTATAAAAATATTTTTCATTTAACATGACTTCGACCATTGCAATACTCATCAAAAGAGCAACAACCCACCTAAGAACAAATGTGAGCCATACATAAGTAGAACAAACCATGTGGAGTGCATTGAATGATCTTATTTCCAAAAGCAACTTTAATTTCATTTTCCTCCTCAAAAATGAAGAGTAGAAAATGTCCACACACTATTATGTATAAACTTTGCATTATTTCGCAACTCAATGCACCTATATATATGGTCACTCATGTCCAACTCAGTGACATAAAAATATTCATAGAATTTGCATCTCACTTACTTGAAACTTTGTACACAAAAGACTTTTGTAGACAAAGATGCAAATCCACTCAGAATGGAATACAGAGACTGAGATGCTAGTAAAGAGTTTTTGCTATCAGATTATGTTACTCTATCAACAGTTTTTTCTGCTGTTATTTTGCATGTCCAAAGAAACTCAAGTCATGCCATGCAAATAAAGCTAGTAGCTATTTTCATTTTATTTCAATGGTTGGAATATTTCAAAGATAATTTATGTGAATTAGCAAATGTTCTGAGGCTAAGTAACCCTGCAGAGTGACTGAGATGTAATAAAAGCCGTTTTCAGTTTTCTATTGGCTTTTCCATTTTCTCTGTGCATTTTCTTGTAGGAGGCAACTTTATCCCTATTTACTTGTCAATTTTAAAGGCTATTCATAGAATTGTAAGTAAAGATGAAAGTCAATGCATTTAATAGTATCCTTGGCCTTTATAGTTTTAAATTGGTAGAACTGCACTGGGGTGGGGTTTGTGGAGTATCTGAATATATTAAGGCTAAATAGGAGATTCAAGCTGAAAGTATCAGTATTCCAAATCATAGTAACTAAATTATTTTTAAGTGTTTTAAGCCAAATTACAACCTCACAATGCTTCTTCCTTTATTCTTCTTTTTTTTCTTTCCTTGCTGCCCTTCTTCTTCCCTTTTTTCTTTATCACTTTTTTCATGTTAGAATAACATTTTATTAAACAAAGAACTGAACCATTTAGAACCAGTATAAATTCTCGAGAGCTTATCACTTCCATGAATATTGGCAACATTCAGGAATTTACCTTGGGAGTAAGGAGATGAGCTTGCACAACCACAGGAAGATGGCATTCTCCTTTGGGTCTTATTTACAAATGTCGAACACCATGGCAACATTTGAAGAAACTTAGGGAGCAAGTAAACTTTATCAAATATTTATTTATCCTCCCCTCCCACTACTAATTGGTTATAACCTTCTTAAATATTTGCATATTATATCACTTCCCCTGTGAAGCTCTTTCTATTTAATATCACCCTTTTACCATCAAAAAGTAATCTGTGCCACCAACTGAAAATATATCCTTTCATATTTTTCATGTCCTATAAGTCATATATTAACATGTCTACATATATACGTGTAACATATTGCATACTAGTCAACCCCCTATTCATGCATATGCTGCCTCAGGAATTTTATTGCTATGTGCAATAAGAAACCCACACAATAATAGCTAAAAATAGAGGTTATTTTTTTCTCATATAACAAGAAATTTGGATGTTGAAAATTCTGAGCAGATGCACAGCTCAAGATGTCAGTGCCAGGGTTCCTGAATTTCTCTTGTCACTTTTTTTTTTCTTTTCTGTCAGTGCCAACAGGACCAATGGAGCAGGGTCAGCAAGGAAAAGTGAAATTTTAAGATCCACAAGAATTATGCTTACATCTCTTTCTACTTAATATTTAATTGAATGAGTCTAGCACAATCCAACACTGCGTCCTAGCACTCAAGATGTTTATAATACCCTTCACATTGTACATGAATGCAACTGTTAGTCAATTCTCAGCTTTTAAGCTTGATGTCTACTTGATCAGACAAATGCTAGCCAATTTTCTGATATCTAGGTGTCAGCCAGTACTCCTGTAATATATATTATAACATATAGTATATATTATAATATTATATAACAAGTATTGTTCATATTTAATATATGATATATATTACTTGTGCATGTTTAATCCAGAGTTGATTTTCAACCGAGTATGTGGCATAAATGGAACAATGCATTAGGAAAAGAGAGCAAAGGCTAAGTTATTCTATTTTATCTACAATATTCTCTCCTTTTATATCCTACAGAATTCTTTCAAAAGTATCATATCATTTTTTTTTTATGTAAGACACACTGAAACCATCAATTAGCTTGGATTATATATAATCTGTTATTTTTGACTTAAATGAACTTCTGGCACAATCTAAAGTTTTATATTTAAAAAATTAAAAATGGGGCACCTGGGTGGCTCAGTCAGTTAAGAGGCTGCCTTTGGCTCAGGTCATGATCCTGGGTCCCAGGATCAAGCCCTGCACTGGGCTCCCTGCTCAGCAAGGAGTCTGCTTCTCCCTCTGCCACTCGCCCTGCTCATGCCCTATCACTCTCTCTCTCAAATAAATAACTAAAAACTTTTAAAAAGTCAAAATTTTAAATAACTAAAAATACCATTAAAAACAATTCAGTTTTCTTAATCTTTTCACTTATGTGTAAAATATCTCATCTGTTTTTTTTTCTTTCTAGCCAGATTTAGCTGTCATGCTATAGTTAACTAAAACAAATTTTAAAAGATCATAATGAGATAGATTTATGTTAGAAATGATAATGGCTCCCATAAATGCAACATGTCAGCAATGTTAGGACTGATACTATTTAAAGAACACTGCAACCTCTGAGCTCTTATTCTTAGTATACACACACACATGTATAAAGTATATATTACATATGCAAAATATGTTTGTATGTATGGTATTTTATATCCACGTATTCATTAAACAATTATTTAGAGCTTACTGTGTGATAGGAATTGTATAAAGTATTATATAAACCAAAGGATAAAACATAGCCCCTTCATAGGCCATGGCCTAGTACAGAGAACAAATCTGAAGAAATAAATTCACTGTATAATACACAATACACCATGTAATAAAATGTAAAAAAAAGGTGCAGATAAAGCAATAGTATGATAAAGACAAAAACTGACAATATTTTGAGAAAGAAGGGATTTCACAGACTAAAGGAGTAACATTAAATTCTGAGAATTATTTTGAAATTTTAATATGGTGTTTGCTAGAAAAAAATGAGAGGGAACAAGCTCATAATTTAATTATTATATTTTTCTCTTTTTTTGTTAATATCTCGGTTTTAACTTCTCACCCTTATTGCCCAGAAAATGCAAATTCTGATTTTTACCATTTACATTCATACAATAACATGGTAATAATTTTAAAAATAAAAACATCTGTAAGTGAAACTGATTTTGTGTTCATATTAGTGGCAGAGTAATTTTAGTTTTCACTGAATTAATGAGTTATTTTAAAATTGGTGTACGTGAGTATATACATAGGTCAAAAATCATATCTGAAATATCATTTAGTTTAATAACAGTGTATTTCCTTTCCCTTAAACGTAAGTACACATATGGGGCTTGAGGGTCTTGGGGACCAATCCAGGAAGATAGATATGGCCATGGGGTGGCAGTAGTACACATCTGTTTTATTGGGCCATGCTCCAGGGGTCCCTCTGCAGAGGACAGCCCTTCAGGGCCAGAGTCTATGCAGAAGCTGTGGCATGGGGTTCCTTAGTCAGAAGAGGAGTTGAGCCAGGGAACTCCCAAAGAGAGATGAGAGAGGAGGCTTACAAGTCCAAGTGATGCTGCTCAGCAGCATGGTTAGGGAGTCTCAGGTTCAGAAGTCTCCGAAGGGAACCAAGAAGTTGGATCTTTATGGCCTGAAGTTTACCTTATTTATTTCTGTCACATCTTTAGTAAGATTTCATGGAATATGCAAAGCAATCAGGGCTTGAGTGGCTATAAATCTGTTTGGGGTGTCTTTTAAGTGATCTGCTATGTTAAAATTCGAGTTTGGCACTAGCAGTCCTTTTTACCAATGAATCTCAGCCTGCAGTAAAGAAATAAATGCCTAGGGGCCAAAAAATAGAGACCATCTTTGGCTCATTTATATAACAGAATGCAAAATAATAATAATAATAGGCCAGCCCCAATGGCTCAGCAGTTTAGCGCCGCCTTTGGCCCAGGGTGGGATCCTGGAGACCAGGGATCTAGTCCCAAGTCGGGCTCCCTGCATGGAGCCTGCTTCTCCCTCTGCCTATGTCTCAGCCTCTCTCTCTCTCTCTTTCTCTCTCTGTCTCTCATGAATAAATAAATAAAATCTTTAATAATGATGATGATGATGATGATAATAATAATAATAATAATAATAATAATATACCTGAAAAGGTCAATTAAAATTGGTGAAATAGCAGGGGGGCAAGACAGCATCATTCTACCTTTAGGGGAAATCTCATGAATTAGCAGACTTTGAAAATCTATCTGACCACAGTTTGGAAAGACCAATTAAGATCATAAATTCTTAATGAAGATTGTAATTTTAATTTGATTTAATGGTTCCTTAGTCATGCCAAAATATGTTTGCCATATCATCGTAATTAAGGAAAACCACTGATATCAATGGTATACCAAGAGTTTATATTTTACATCTATAATCTTAACCTATAAATAGATATAGATAATACAAGATCATACAATCAAGAATTATGATCACAAAACTCATCAGCCAGATATGAAAAAATGCGTGTTGTGCTGGCAAAAATTAAAGGGCACAATCACACCTTTTAAAGCATCAGGGCCAAGGGAAAGTGCTTTGTTAATTCTTTTGTTACATTTTTTAAAACATAAATGGAAATCTACTCATCCCATTTTTTACACCATCATTTGAATATATCTAATTTGAGCATTTGTTTCTTGACATTACTGTCGATGAAGAGTGTGTGTGAGTGTGTGAGTGTGTGTGTGTGCGCGCACGTAGTGGGTGTGGGGTGATCGAAATCATCCAGAACAACACATATTTAAGTGGGAGAAGAAAGACAGAGAATGAGAGGAACTTCAGATTTTAAATCACCGTGCAATTCTTTCCCTCCTTTTTAGTGGGTTTGCAGGTGAAAACACAGAACTACTATATTCTACTTCCTTCAATGACAAATAATGCTCATAATTATATCTGTGTCACATCATTCCATTTTCCCAAAATGAACTAAAACTGAGTCTGTGCTTCCATTGCCATGGAGAAAAACTCTTCGTGAGAAAAGTTCTTTGTTGTAGCTTCCCCCCGGTACACCCAGAAATTTTAGATTTCTGTACTCGAGTCTTATTATCCTTGACCTACACTGATTGACAAGTCCTATCCAAGAATGCTTCGACCCTTGAAAACAGGCTTGTCTGGCTACTTCTTTGACATGGTTGTTCATTTGGCCCTTTGCTGAGAAAATGAATCAGCAGGTCCTCCTCCTGGTCAAGAATTGCAAGCATCTGTCTTCTAACCATCCTTAGTTCCAGACACCTCGTCTTCTCATATCCCACATCAAAAGACAACCATTGTCCATGATCATGCACATAACACATTCAGTTCTTTAAAAAAAAAAAAAAAAAGCAAGTCTTGTGAATGATTTGGAGATAAGAGAAGTCTCAGATCTGTTCAACTGCTGAAAGTCTTAAGTCAATTGAGGTAAAAGAAAAGGAAATATATATATGTATATATATATATACATATATATATTTCTGACATTCTCAGAGCTGAAATAGAGATTAATATTCTAATAAAATTTCTGCCTATATTCACATTGCTTGATTTAGAGCTTCAAATCTGTTTTCCTGTCCTTGGAAAAAAGTAAAATAGCTTTCTTGCTGATATTCAGGAAGTGAGCATGTTTCTTTTTCTGTGTACGTAAAGATAATTGGTTTTCATACTGCGTAAAAAAACTCTGAAAGATTATGTGGTGTATTCATGTATATATTACATAAAGTTCTTGAAACTTCATTGTGGGAAATAATATAAATATTATGTCAGTCATTATCTTATTCAGCCTGCCTCATCATTGCCCTAATTTTTTTTTTCTCTAATAAGCCAAAGTTCTGCAAAATCAGCCATAGGAATGGTTACAGTAGACATTTCATTTATGCAATGGGCTAGAGAGTGACCATATCAATTTATATAAGGTAATTTTGGAAAGCAGTCAAGAGGAAAAGATGAGACGACTGAAGAAAAAAAAAAGTTTAGTGGGTTAAAGAGAAAACAAAAACATTAACTGCATCTACCTGTTTTGACTTGAAATTATGGCTTTGTCCACAGGCACTATTTGCCATATTTGCCTGACCTCTGAAAATGCAGTGCCATTGAAGTGTTTGGCTTATACTTAATCACACATTTGCTTTGTACTACCAGTCTTTTGTCTCCTCTACATCTAACAGATGTCATCCTTCCAAGACACATTCTTATCCTTAATTTTTAATGAAATTTTGCCAACCTTCCCTACCCTCATTTTTGATCTACTAAATAAATGAAATCTGTGCAAGAGTTCCAAAATCTATGCCAGGGCATAATTGCAGATGAAAGAAACACTCTTTCTTTTCTTTTCTTTAATTGTGAGCTACTTAATACCTCACCTAGATTATATACTTGAGATTCTTTGTTTCTACTGCTAAAGCCTATATAACATTCTAGCTATACTTTAATTTTATTGCTTTGGAAAATAGAACATCATGCTTACATTGATTTTAAATATTTTTAAAACATAAGTAGTTATAAAGATGATATCATGTAAATGAAGAGCATATGGTCCCTGGAGTCAAACAGCATGAGTTTGTATTTTAAATTTGTCACTTGCTAAGCTGTGTAACTTGGGAAAATTGTTTTACTTCTTTGGACTTCTCGATCCTAAGTGAGCATAGTTTCTCCTTCATATGCTTGTTGAGAATATATGGTAAAATAATACTTAACAAAAGACATGAAAGAGTTTCTAGAATAGATTAAGCACTCAGTAATATATTTTATGCTGTTACTCTTGCTTAATATTTAATGAGAATATGAAAAGATATTGTTTTTAATATTTGCATTAGTTTGAATTATATGTCCCCTTTTGTTCCAATGAAAAACAACCACATTTATATATCAGAAATATTAAGTAAAATTATTCTGAGCCCAATGAACAGATATAAAAGATGGAAAGCTAAGTACAAAAGGTAAGTGCAGGATCAGTGGGATCAGGCCAGGGGTGACCTGCAGTTTACTTGAAAAATCTTGCCAATCAAGCAGATTACCAACAAAGACAGATGTGTCACAGACTTACCAACAAATTACTAAAGGCAAAATTGGTTGATCCATCTCCTACTTCTTGCACAACATATAAAACCAATTCCAGATTCAGTTCTAATTTTTTTAAGCACAAAGCAATTTTGAGAAATCCGTGTATACAATTACAAGGTTGAGGAAAAATGGTATTGTAAAAGAAAATTCTACCAATATAGTTGCCATTTTCATTCAGCAAACCAGCATAAAAAATAACAATAATATCCACTAAAAGCAGAAAACAACAGCTCATATCAAAACATCAAAATAATAATAGACTTCTGAGGTTGAATTTGTTGTTCATTGTATTTTATAGCTTGTTTTGAATTAACGTTCACATATAGATGATTATGTGTACATCTGTAGAAAGACATATTTGCATGTTTTTAGGAAAGTCATTCAAAATTATATTGCATGTGATTTTATTTATTTTTGTCTTGTTTTATGCCATTTTTTCCTTAGAGTGAACCCTATTTTTGAGGTATAATTTAATTATATTGAAATGTATAGGGCTGAATTATATAGTTTGAAGGGTCTTGACAAATATATACACTTGTTCAACTCATATCCCAATTGTTGTGAAATATTTTTTAATATTCCAGGACTTCGTAGAAATCATATAATATGCCCTCTCCTGACAGACTTCTTTTACTCAACATAATTTGTTTTTTTCTGAAACTCATCCATATTGTTGGGTGTATAAGTAATATGTTCCTTTTTGTACCACATTTTGTTTATCCATTTTGCAGCTAGCTAGCTACTTGAGCTATTTCCATTTCCAGCTATTATTCATAGCACTGTTATGAATAATCATTTTATTTCATAGTGGTTTTAATTCCCACATACCATAATAAGTGTAGTTAACATCCATCACCTTTCACAGTTACATTTTTTTTTTCCTCGTGAAGAGAACTTTTAAGATCTAGTCTTTTAGCAACTTGCAAATATATAATACAGGATTGCTAACTATGGTCATCATGCTGCACATTACATGCTTATTATTTATCTTAAAGTTGGAAGTTTGTAGCTCTTCACTACTTTCACCCAATTCTTCCACCCCTCACCTATTCCAACCAAAAATTTGATCTTTGTTTCTATGAATTTGTTTTAGATTCTACATTAAGTGAGATCATCAGTATGATGATTTGTCAGACAGTATCTTTCTCTGTCTGACATATTTCACTTACCTGAATGCCCTTAGGTCCATCCATATTATCTCAAATAACAGGATTTCCTTTCTTTTTATGGCTGAATAATATTCCACTGTGTGTGTGTGTGTGTGTGTGTGTGTGTGTGTGTTACACATTTTCTTTATTCATCCATTGATGGTCATTTAGGTTGTTACCATGTCTTGGCTATTGCAAATAATGTTTCAGTGAACAAAGAGGTACAGATATCTCCTTGAGACAATGATTTCATTTCCTTTGGATATACACTAAGAAGAGGAATTGTTTCATTATATGGTACTTCCATTTTCAATTTTTTCAAAGAATTTCCATATTGTTTTGTAAGGCAGCTGTACCAATTTATATTCCCACCAACAGTGTACAAGAGTTCCCTTTCTAAACATTTTCTCCAACATTAACCTCTCACTTTTGATGATAGTCATAATAGCAGGTGTAAGATGATCTCTCATAATGGTTTTGATGTGCATTTCCCTAATAATTAGTGATGTTGAGGCCCTCTTTATGTACCTGTTGGTTCTTTGAACATCTTTGGGAAAATGTCTATTGATGGCAAAAGCCATTTTAATTTGTTATTTGATACTGTGTTGTATGAGTATGATATGCTTTGTTTCCATTTTGGTTTGTCTCAAGGTACTTTTTTATTTCCCTTTAAATTTTTCATTGATCTGGGCAGCCTCGGTGGCGCAGCGGTTTAGCACCGCCTGCAGCCCGGGGTGTGATCCTGGAGACCGTGGATCGAGTCCCACATCAGGCTTGTTGTGTGGAGCCTGCTTCTCCCTCTGCCTGTGTCTCTGCCTCTCTCTCTCTCTCTCTCTCTCTGTGTCTCTATGAATAAATTTAAATAAATAAATAAATAAATAAATAAATAAATAAATAAATAAATTTTTCATTGATCCATTAGCTGTTCAGGATTATGTTGCTTAGTTTCCATGAATGTGTCAATTTTCCAGTTTTCCTTCTGAATTCATTGTCAGTTCGCAGATTGTCCATTTCTTTAGAGTCTGTTATTAGGGTTTCATTAGTTTCCTTTGGTGGTGTCATGTTTATCTGATTTTTTGTGATCTTTCATTCCTTAAGTTGGTATCTGTGCATCTGAGTAAATGATATCCACTTCCAGACTTTATAGGTTTGTTTTGGCAGGTCAGCTCAGCTTGGGGTTCTGAACGGGTCAGATGGTAGCATCTTTGGGCTGGTGAGGCTTGCTATCAGGGTCTATTTTTGAGCAAGGCCACTGTCTGAGCTCTGAGGTTTGTTGGGGGTTCCAGTGGCTGAGACCAGTTGGATAGAACTGCTGGCTAGGTTCCCTGATGGCAGGTAGATATGGAATTGTGCTCCATGGGTGCCTGGATTTTCTGGCCAGGCTTCCTAGTCAGGCAGGACTGCCTACAATATTCACCAGTAGGCGGGGCTATAAATTACTATCTCTATCTGAGCAATGTAATGGGCCCTTGGGCCAGCATGGCTCATTGTTTGAGGATCCAAATCAGATAGAACTGTGCACCTCTCTATTCAGAGAAGGCCATCAGCTTGGGCTTTGACTCTGGCTGAGCCCTCCACTCAAGTGCTGCTGGGTTATGCAGCTTCCCTGGTGTTCTGGCCATGCTTCAGGTTGGTCAGCCTGGGCGCTACACTCAGCAGTAGGGGAGTCTAACGAATTAGCTTCCTTGTCCAAGGAAAGTGGCAGAACAGGATTCTAGGCTGACAAAGGTCATTGTTTGGGGTCCTGGATTTGGTAGACCTGTGCATCCAGTTTCCTGGCCAACTGGGGCTACCACCCTAGCAATGCAGATAGGCAAAGCCACTGACCAGGATTTCTACTTAGGGACCCTTGTGAGGAGAAATTCAGTCTGACGTTATCCTACTGCTGTTTGCTGTAAGTCCCACCCCCTGATCTGGTCTCCAGTGGTCAAGCCTCACAGATTTCCCCCTTGCTCCCCATGGAGTGTGATCTAAGTGAGCTTCCCAGAAAGTGCCCCACAATTTTGAGAGAGCTAGATATCCACCATGAATTCTCCTTTTCCCACTGGAGCAACTACAGACCCAACAGGTCCCTCTTGATGTGGTGCTCTGTGGTCAGAGTTTAGATACTCTTCTTACACACCTAAGGATGTAGTTCTCAGTGTCTCTGAGTTCATTCAGTCTCACTGCCATGTTCTAAAATTTCCATAATGATATCTTGCCTATGCAGAGTTGCTAACTGGTCTTCTTGTGAGGACTGAAGTCGGAAACAACCTACATCACTTTTGATGATGTCACTCCTCCTGAATTTTTAGTTTTAATGGAATTCCACTATTGGATTATTCCTTGGATCATGCCTTGGTATTGTATCTAAAAAGTCACTGTCAAAAATAAATAAATAAATAAATAAATAAATAAATAAATAAATAATAAAAAATAAAAAGTCACTGTCATAAACATGATTATCTAGGCTTTATTATGTACTAGAAATTTTATAGTTTAGTATTTACATTTAAGTCTTTGATCCATTTGGAATTACTTTTGTGAAGGGTCTGTGTTTACATTTTTTTTTCATATGGGTGTCCCATTGTTTCAGCATCTTTATGGAAAAGACTATCTTTGCTCCATTGTATTGCCTTCCCTCTTTTACTAAAGATCAAACGACTGTGTTTGTATGATTATTTCTGGGCTCCCTATTCTATTCCATTGATATATTTGTCTATTATTGCATCAATACCACACACTATTGATTACGATAGCTTTATAGTAAGTCATGAAGTCAGATAGGATCAGTTCTCCCAATTTATCTTCTCCTTCAAGGTTATGTTTGCTATTCTGGGCCTTTGCCTCTCCAAATAAACTAGAAGCATTTTGTGGATATCAAGATATAACTTGCAAGGATTTTGAGTGGGATTGCATTCAACTTATAGATTGATTTAGGAAGAAATGACACCTTGACAACATTGAGTCTTCCTCTCAATTAATATGGAATACCTCTCCATTTATTTATATCCTTGATTTTTTCATCAGAGTTTTATAGTTGCTTTTTCATAAAGATCCTGTACAGGTTTTGTTTGATTTGTATCTCAGTAATTCTTTCTTTTGAGTCCTAATGTAAATGATTTTGTGGTCTTAATTTTAAATTTCACTTGTTCATTGCTAACATACTAATTGCTTTATTTTGGTTCCATTTGTTCTTTGCCATTTATATTTATCATTGTCTACCTTCATATATTATAAGTCTCTTAATGTATAGGGGAAGACTTTACAATATATACTTCCATTTCCTCTCACACGTATTTTATGCTATTGATATAATTTTTTTATTTTTGTACACATAACAAAACTTAACACAGTTAGACTTTTTGCTTTAGACGGCAGGAAAAATGACTTTATATTTCATCTTATTTTTTACCATTTCTTATATTCTTCATTTATGTAGATACAAATTTTCATCTGATATCATATTGTTCTTTCTGAAGAACTTTCTTTAACATTTCTTATAGTGCATATTTACTGGGAGTAGATCCTACATCTTTTAATTATTTATATAAAGTCTTTATATTACTCTTATTTTTGAAAAAAAAAATTTGCCAGGCATAGAATTCTGTGGTTAAAGATTTTTTTTCTTTCAGAACAGAAAGAAATGTTTGCATTATCTTCTGTCTTTTACATGTTCTAACAAGAAGCATGCTGTAGGTCTGAATTTTGTTCTTCAGTATACAACGTTCCCTGTCTCCCTCTTTGAATGTCTTCAAAAGTTTCTCTTTTCAGCTCTATGAATATGTGTCTACATGTTCCTATTTTTGATTGGTTGTTTTTTTATCTAGTTTTTCATCCTCCTTGGGTTTGCGGAGCTTCTTGATTATGTGGTCCATAGCATTTCACTAATTTTTGAAAATCATTGGTTATTATCTTTTAAGTATTTCTTTAGCTTGTTTTATCTTCTTTCTCAATCAGGGACTTCCAATTACATATATGTTACACCATTTGGCATTTATTTTTATCTTACACAACTGTACATCTTTCAATCTTCTTTTTTTATGCTTCTGTTTGAATAATTTCTATTTATCTATTTTCTGATTCACTTATTATTTCCTCAGCTCCATCCAGCTTGCTGACTTTTTTGAAAGAATTCTTTATTTCTGACATTAGTTTTCCTTTATTCATTTTTTTATTTCCATTTATTTCTTTTTTAATATCTGAGTAAGAAGGAAAGATATTGTATACCTCACTGAATCATAGCTAAATAGAGTCTGGCTTCATAAACAATAGAAATCAGAGGCTTTCTGAGAATCCAATAAACACAAACTAACTAATGGAAGATCTTATCAACGAATTATTTTCAAGATGAATTAGTCTCTAGCTTCAGTTGTTATGATTAGTATTCAAGTTCCAGGGAAGTAGATTTAGGGTGGCCTGTTTTGGGTCATCCTTGCTAGTCCTAGGGCCTTACACACGTTTATGGGGTGTCAGATGAAATACAAAATGGAGAAAGCTGAGTTTCCGATGGAAAATATAGGTTCTCTACTTACTGGAGTAATTTCCCTGGCAACTTCTTTTCCGTGACCTCTTGCAGGTGAAATCTTCTTTACCTTTTATTGCCTGTTTGACCACTAAATTTTCTATGATATCTTCCCAGATTCACACCATCAAAGTCACTAATTTCTTTCCTTTAGTTCTCCAAAAAGGCTGTGGTACAATGGTATAGAAGCCATCACGGTGCATTATGATTACTTATTTTTTTCCCAAGTGTCTTCCTTAATAGATTTTGAGATGTTACATCATATCCTTTCCCTTTTTACTTAGTTTACTTAATATAAATATGTACTGTTTGAATAAATAAATGAATGAATGCATGATGGGAAAGACATGAATTTCTATTGGACTTAGGACTTATTTGCAACAGTGTATCTCAGAAAAGAAAGCCCTACCACACTGTGCAAGTTTGCCTGACAGCACCGAAGCATACATTCATATGGCTCACCAATTGCTGTAGACATTTTATTTATTTTCTGGAAGATTTAAATATAGCTCATCAAGAACTATAAGCAACAGTTAATTCCTATCTTATAGTAAAACAGACTTACTCTTGTAGGGTTTTAATTTTTAGTTATTCTTAGATCATACTATCCATTGTTCCTACTAGATGAAATAATTAGTCTTGATTTGGAAATATAACTCATAATAATGAAATTAATCCTAGCTTCAATGTAGCTTTGGAACATTATAGAGACTGCCCTAATCTTTAAACAAAATACGTCAGTCAGACAGCTTTGCATTTCAAAGAGACTGGCACAGCTGGCAAACTGACCAACATATATGTGGGCCCAAAGTAGATTAAAAAAAAAAAAATCTGTCATGTTGCTCACCGGTACTAAAATTCCTTATTTCTACAGGAAATAAACTTTTATTTTAAAATGAACTGTGAAATTTTAAAACGGATGTTTTAACACCCTTCAGGTTCTAAATGGACTGAGGAATCTAAAGATAAAATTAGCATTTCAAAAGCAGACAACACAAGGATGAGAGCCTCCTAGGACTACAACCCAAGTACACAGTCCAAGGGTGACCCAAGCAGCTTTTATGTAACTTAGACATTCCTTTCAGCTTCCCCCAAGACATTTCTTCATCTCTAATGTATATCTTGTGCTATTTCTTCTGGGTCTGTCTCTCTGTGTCTTTCCTTCTTGCTTTTCTCAGGGTCACTGTGTGCATTTCTGTTTAATGCACACACACACACAGACACGGAGACATATTATGAGAGGCTGAAGGAGAGAGGGAGAGAGAGATTCAGGATCATATCCTCTGTTAGACTTGTAGACAAAGCAACAGAATCAATTCATGATTTGCTTTCTCTTTCTAAAGAGCTCTTAACTTCCATGTGCACATGTCCCGTATCTTTTCTTAGATTCTGTGACTAAAATGTTTTATTCTTCTTGACTTAAAAGAGCATTAGAATGAATGAAAGAAGAATAACAAATAAATCAGCATGGTCTTTTGCATAAAAGCAATAGTATTTTATCAACCTAAATATTATAAACAGAAGAAATAAATATATAAACAAAACCAAATTTATTTATTTATTTTCTTCAAGTATCAAATTAATTGCCATCAATCAATAGTGATTGTGTGTCCCTATGTATAGTGCTTGGATTGGGTAATTGAAAAAAATCAGGTGTGAGTTCTGTCACTGAGATAGGCTTAATTTGGATTGTATTAAATGAGGGGAAAAATGACAATAAGATTTAGTAGTATCAAGGTACTATTCTAGTGCCTCTTTAATCTACTTTAAATATTTAAATTACGTTCAGGTTTATCTTTTACTTATGTGGCTCCAGCCTCTCTCTGGAAGACATATTTAGTTCTTTTTATACCAGACCTGTCTGGCATTCCTTCCTTAGGCAGGAATAGACCATACTAATTGGGCACTGATTTAGGGGGAAATTGTATTGCCCACTTATCATGGCAGAAATGACTGGCCATAGTGAGACCCAATTGCAATTCCATTGCCTCACTGGAGTAAAACAGATGCAATGAGCAGTTTTCTCTCTTTTCAACAAGTAAAAAAAAAAAGAAACAAAAAACAAAAAAAAACAAAGGGATAAAATATTTGTAAAAAGATTTCCCTTTATAAGCATTACATGTCTCAGTTGTTACAGTAACGTGAAATTTATCTTTTTTTCAAAAGGTTGCATCCAGCTTGTGGTTTTATTTAATTGAGAACAATAGTTTAAAATCACAATTTGTTATTTACACTTTTTAAGAATAATATGAGGAAGAATAATGAAATCACGATTAGTATTAACTGTGATTTAGGCTTGTAAAGCAGATTTGAGCAAGTGTCTCTAAATACAAAAATATATTCCAGGAGAGGGGGAATAATACCTACTCTCAGCAGGCATAATATTTTGTAGGGCAAAAAAGTATGACAAATATGTCACAAAGAAATGTGTTAAGCATATTAGTAATGATGCATATAAACTACTGTGAAAGTTAAGAGAAACCACAGATGATTACTTATTGTTCTAAGCAGGGAGGACTTCAGAAGTTAGTAGCTTCTTGAAAGATAAAACTACTCAGAGTTAATAAAATAGAGTGAGCAAAGGCATGCATAAAGGAAAACATGTGGACTGGAAAAAAGCAAATATTCCAATAAATCTCATGTATAGTTTTTACTGGGAATATAATGAGGCAGACTTGGAAAAAAAGAGTTAGAGTTAAACCATAAGTGTCTTAAATATCTAGTGCATAATTTTATTTGGCTCTTGTGACAAAGTTAAATCTCTGAAGCTTCAATGGCAGAAGTAGTTGATCTAAGAACAATATTGCAGGGGCACCTGAGTGCTCAGTGAGCTGAGTGTTTGACTCTTGCTTCAGGTCAGGTGATGACCTCGGTTCATGGAATTGAGCCCCACCTGGGACTCCACCTAGTGTGGAGGAGTCTTTCTCTCCTTAGGATGCTTTCTGTCCTCCTCCCCCGTGCTTCTCTCTCAAAAAACAAAACAAAACAAAACAAAAACAAAAAGAACAATATTGCAAAAAGTCTACAGTGATGGTGATCCAAGAGATTAAGTGCAATAATATATATGATATTCTCATAGGGATAGAGACAATTCTTCTTTCTTTAACGTTCATATGCTACTTTATTGCAAACTGATTTAATATTCATTCAATGCTCAGTTTATTGTATTGCCATTGTTTGCATATTGGTACCCAGAATAAATTGACAACTTATAGTGTACAAGAAATTCGTTTTTCGCTTATTTTTTTTTTAAGATTTTAGTTATTCATTCATGAGAGACACAGAGAGAGACAGAGAGGCAGAGACACAGGTAGAGGGAGAAGCAGGCTCCCTGCAGGAAGCCCGATGTAGGACTCAATACTGGTCTACAGGATCATGCCCTGGGCCGAAGGCAGGCGCTGAAATGCTGAGCCATTTGGGCTGTCCTGTTTTTCACTTTTATATCTTTAGCCCACAGTAGATAGTAAATAGGTACCCACTAAAAAAATAATTGTTTGGAAAGGACAACAAAGAGTCAAAAAGTAAACAGAGGTTTTGAATCTTTTCTATGGTTCATCACTCAGAAAATAGTCATGTTGACAAAAGGAGTAATGACAGAAGGCCTGAGCTTGTGCGGAAAAAAGAATAAGACTAGTTTTAAACACAGTAAGGCAGGAAATATTAATGGAATATTAAGATTAGAAATGCCAAGAAGGCATATGGAATTATTAACAGTTGCATTATATTCTGTGTCAAAAAGAAATGAATGGATTCTCCAAGGATTAGGGCAAAGGTACCTGAGTGGTTCAGTCGGTTGAGCATTGCCTCTTGGTTTTCGCTCAGGTGGTAATCTCATGGGTCATGAAATTTGAGCCCCTCAGAGGCTCTGAGCTCAGTGGGGAATCTGCTTGAAAACTCTCTCACTCTACTCCCCCCTCATTCGTGTTCTTTCTCTCTCAAATAAATAGATCTTTAAAAAACAAAGAACAAAAACATTTGATTGATAAGGAAGTAACAATGCTAACTAACCACTGCCTATAATGTTTCTCTGTAAAAAATTTGCAAAGTTTGAGCTTTTAATTCAGTAATGATTTTTAATTTTATGACTTATTTTCAAAAGATAATATAAAAATTATCGAACCAGTAATAATTTCCTACATAACAAATAAATAAGAGGACCACTGAAACCCAGAAATATATAAGCCAAGACTTATAAAATGTAAATATTTTGTCAAAATCACACAATTTTTAGCCAAAGTGGTACCCTTTAAATGTTGATTCTCATTTTGTTTCCCATTTCCCCCTTTTCAGCAAGTGCACTTTTTAAAAGATTTTATTTATTTGATAGAGAGAGAGAGAGAGAGAGCAAGCACATGCACACAAGTAGGTGGAGTGGCAGGCAGAGAGAGATGGAAAAGCAGGCTCCCTACTGAGCAGGGAGCCCTATTTGGGTGCAGGGCTTGATTCCAGGACCCTGGGATCATGACTGGAGCCGAAGGTGCCACCCAGGTGCCCCAGCAAGTACATTTTTAATCATAGCTAATTTCCTAATCTTAGTGTTTATATTTATATGTTACAATATCAGTCGTTAATAAGAAACTGGTGAAACCTGATTTATCACCTGTGCTTTGTTAGTTGTTTTCCATTGCTGTAAAGTGTTCCGATTTTCTTTTTGATCTTGAAATTTGAAAATTTCATACCTATAGAATGTCCTAGAATGGACCATTTTTTTAATTATCTGGAAATCTTTTAGATTTTTCCAGCCATCCAAACACTTTCTCAACTGCTGAGTTCACTATACACAGACACACATGCACATGCGCATGCACACTCATATGTGTATGATTTATGTTAGTCTGTTAAATCAAGAAATGTTTGCTGAACAATTAACACAAGCTTAATGTGATGTGTTAGAGCATTGTATATATCAGAATAAAATGATTGTTATTATGGAACTTGTATCTCATGGGAATGGGAATGTTCAGGAAAAAACAAAATAAATATGACACGGAACACATTAAAATGTGAAGTTTTACGGAGCAATGTAAAACCAAAGAAGGGAAGCAAGAAATACAGAAGATGGGATAATTTGTTCAGTGAAGAACTCACTAAGAAATTGGTAATGGCAATGAGGGAAAGAGAAATGTTTGCTCAGGGAAAAGAGTACGTGAAAAATTCTGTGTGTCAGGGGGATTTTACTGTGTTTGAAAACCAACAAACAGGACCTTGTGGTTGATACTGAAACAATGTTGGAGGGTTCTAGTCTAGAATATTCTGTAGCAGAGATAATCAGAGATTATATTTTCAAGGGCTCTGCAAGCCAAAATAAGGATATATTGCCTTTTACTTTAAGAAAAATGAGGAATCGGAGGAGGGTTCTAAGAAATGATAGGATACGGTAAACACTGAACAAGATCATTCAGTTTGTTGTGGTATGAATAGCTAACAAGGATTGTGGAACCTGGCAAATTAGTTTGGAGAAGATTCCAATCCCCTAAACAAGAGCAGATGGTGGCTTGGATGGGGGTGGTAGTAGGGAAAGTGAGAAGAAAAGGTGGAATTTAGGATGTGTTTAAAATTAGAGACAATAAGATTCCCTGTAATTCAGATGAGATACTGAATGTATGGTGTCCAATAAAGAGGAAAATCAAAGATCCAGGTTTTTGATCTCACCACTGGAAAGGCAGAGCTGCTTTTAATACAAATGAAACTTCCTAAGTTCCATAAATAAATACTTTTCATTTACTATCCTACTAAAAGAAAATATGTTAGTATCTCCTGCTTTCTAAAGGTCTCTGTTCTCTTCTGGTTATTTTGGGGCTATACATTTCACACTCACCTTATTGTAGTCTCAAATGGAAAAGAATAAGAGCATGAGCTCAGTTTACACTTTTACCAGGAGGTCCAAAAATTGTTCTTGGGACTTTTTGATGCAAAGGTAATAATCTGCCTTTTTAAAAAATAAAAAAATAGGATATATCATCAATTTACTAGTTTTAAAAATAAATTTAATATTAAAAGCAATACTAGGGGATCCCTGGGTGGCACAGAGGTTTAGTGTCTGCCTTTGGCCCAGGG